>NW_026858708.1:0-18596 GCF_026571515.1 Ruditapes philippinarum | reverse complement strand
TCGTCTTCTTGCGGTCCGTTCAAATTTGTCAATGAAGCTACGCCAAGATACCTTATCATTTTTACCTGAGAATTCAGGCATCTTGGGCATAACTGGGGATTTTGACCTTTTTCTCCCCTTCTTTGGTTTTTTACTAGTCTTCTTATAAGAATTGTCAGATGAAGAGGAGTAGTCTGTAGAACTGTCAGAGTCGGATGTAGGTGGTCGTCTTGGGGATTTCGATTTTTTGTGCCTTACATCAGGTTTTGAGTCATCCTGATCCTGGAAATGAGTCTTTTGCTTAATAAAAGACTCTGCATTGTATGTGTCATTTTCAGGACAACAACTAGTTATAATGGCCAACATACGGTCGATCTCTATTTGTTGTTGTTGTGTGGGAACATCCGGTTGCTGGAAATTCCCACAAGCCAACATATCAACAGAACAGGGATTAGAATAATCCCCATCTGGTTGATTAGGAAATACAGATTTACTGTCCGTATGATGGCCTGGTTCAAATCCTCGGCCCATGTCATAATTTAGATTATTGAAACCGGGTGGGGGTCTGATTCCACTTTCCTTAGGTTGACTTGGTGGCGTATATGCTGGAGGTGTTTGGCTAGGCTCATTTCGAGCTAGCAACATAGCCAATTGCTCGGACAGGGCTTCAAATTTATGATCAATTTTGCTATCTAATCTGCTAATCATTTCCCCCATGTGATGGTCCATTTTGTCCATTCGGACATCTAAATCCCCAATTTTCTTATGTAATAGGTCATTGTCTATTGATATATCTCTGACCTGACGACGTAAGTCAGAGATATCACTATCCTTGGAATGGGTAGAAGATGCGCCCTGAGGTCTATCAATAATTAAGGTTTTACTTGTGATTAGGTCTGACCACACCTCCTCCCTTAAAGCAACAGAGGCCAGATCTTCACAAGTAACCTGTGCTCTGCTTTTTTCAAGGATTTTCCTTAAAGTTAAGAGTTTTTCAGCGGACTTGGGTCCGATACCTTCTAGGGTTGTAAAATCCTGTTTTGAAGCGGTCCAAAAATTAATAGAAAGTTGGTCCGGGGATGCTGAATGAGAGTCCATTGTGAAATGAGTGTACAATATATATATATATATATATATATATGAAAGTATAAAATAACACAAGGTAACCTGAAATTTAAAATTTAACTGATATTATATGAATATTTTTGTACACTCAAGAGTTATGGAGATTACTATAAAAAAAACTAAGTTAAATGTTGATATATATGGGTAACAAAACCCAGCTAAATAGTTGTAAAGGTTAGATAAATATAACCTTAAACTACAAATAAAATTAATTTGTTTACAACAATGTAAACAATAAATCAACAAAGGCTTACAATATTTTTTAAAGAATATTATAAGCACATGGCATATGGGGTTTACCCTTTATAAAACAAAGGCTTATAATATTATGTCAAAGAATATTATAAGCACATGGCATAGGGGGTGGAACCTGTATAAAACAAAGTGCTACAACAACAAAAAAAGGAAAAAAGTTTACTAAGTGCAAACTGAAAATAATTATATAGCGTCAAATTACCTAATAATTAAATAGAAATACCAAAAGAATAGTGTTTCCGATAAAGTGAACACTTAACTTCCAACTTCAGAAGGCACTTTTGAATTCAAAAACAGATGTCCCGTGTCCTGGCTGTAAAGTTAGTGTCAACCCCTGGTTATAACCTTAATTGCTGCACACAACCTATGGGGTCACAATAATTATAACCGTGTAACTAGTCATGACCAGTAGATACTAGATAACCCTTATTAATTGTTTGTTCACTGGGTCAGAAGTCATGCATAATAACCTGATCACATGACTAATTGGCTGCCGATATTGGGCATACATGTTTTACAAACATATCTTGTTTTTTTTTGCAATGATTCAAAGCAAAAAGCTTAACCCAACTTTACCAAAAACACTCACAGTATTGTAATTACATGTATATTATAAATGCTTACTCCGTTTAAATCTGATGATTCATCAACAAAATCTGTTGCATGCTCCCTTGGGGACCTTTGGGCTGCTTCAGAACTTGCCTCAGACTGTAACATTTGAGGTTGTGGGCTTTCACTTGATGTCTGATTAAATGTTTGATGTGGATGATCAAAGACTTGGGACTGTAGTGATGTAGATTGTTGAGATTTTTAATACAGTTGATGGTTGCTGATTGTTCAATAATTGCTGTTGTGTTGATGAGTGAGGTGTTTGAAATTGAAAATCGGATGGAGACTGTTGTTCTTGTAAAAGAGAGGTTGACTGATGCAATTGATGTACAGAAGACGATGGAGTGCATGACCATAGAAATTCTTGTTAGGGACTTTTGACATTTGAAGCCATTGAAGTGTGTGAATATTGCTGCTGTACTGCTGATTATAGTGTCTGATGTTCATTTGGTGCATGTTGGTCAGTATATGTCTGGTCTTGCAAAGGGGTAGTAGATAAATGAGGTTGATTTTCTAATGATTGCATGTTTGTATGACCTATAAAAGGCTTGCTTTGATTTATTTGTTGAGACCTTTCTGAACTGTTCATTTTTTGATATGTATTATTTTGTAAATAAGATTGATAGACAATTGGCGTTGATGGTTCTTGAGCAGCTCTTCTGTAATACTTTGTTAATGTTAATCAGCTGTAGATGGCCATCAGCAGATTTCACCAACTTGACCAATGTGGTCTCATATATGAAATTTTTTATATAAATATAGTAGTTGCCCTTGACGGAAATTAAATATTGGTGGCCATTTGGGATTGAATCAAATAAAGGTGTGAGTAATTGGTGAAGAGTTTGAATAAACAATGAGACAAAGAAAAATAAATGGCTCTCCAAATCTGGCTGTTAGTAGCACCTGATTGGTCATTGCTAATAACAGTCTGCTAATAACAGTAACTTCTGGTCTATTTCTCCAAACCCATAAAATGCCAGAGTCCAGAATATCTTTTACTATAATATCTGACGGTCACGCATTATTCCTTATGACTTGTTTCTGATGATGGCCTTTGAGGTGAACAAATGTTACCTGCTTCTTCGAAACTTAATTTCACCGTTGTTGGCTTGTATACTTTTGTCTTTTCAGATGTTGATTTTTTCCTATGAAATACATGCTCTTTATTTCCACTTTTATTTCAGTATTATATCATACTGTCTATAGCATACAATGTGTTTGTTTAAAATTTAACTTAAATAATCACAAACAACCTCCAATTTCAATTGCAGACATAAGTAATAATTAAATCTAAATCAGCGTATTATCCATCAGTGAAATGATAAGGTCCTGAATCTCTTTCCGTTTTCATCATGTAAAACCACTTCAAATATTTTTTCACCTGGGAGAGATGAGACATTAGTTTGAATCCCTGCTATATTTAAATTACCAAGGTACAATGCCTAAATATAGGTTTCACTGGAAGCGAACTCAAACATGATCTGACCGGATGCGAGCGGTGTTGCCTTTTCCACATTTTTAATGTTTATTTATATCTGTTGGGCCATTACTCCAAAGTTTATTGTAGACAATTTACCATTTTTGCCCTTGAGGACCCCTACCTTGACATTGCTTTAGATACCCTATGGGTCTCTCGCTGATCTATAGGCATGCCTAGGATCCTCGAGAGGTCCAAGTGGTGACGAGATGGCCCTTTAGGGGCCACCTTGTTCAGCATTTCTGCGGACCAGCCGCAAATTTGTATACTCTATATTTAAAATTATAATAAAAAATATATTTAAAATTATAATAAAAAATAAATTGAATAATCTGTATTATTAAGAATGACACACGTAAACAGGTGAACAAACCAAACACTCAATGTAATCAATATGATGGTTTATTTTAATAATTTATATAATTTTGCCACATGGATTATGGACAAATAAATTAATAAATATAAAAGTACTAAAAATTTAAATGAAATTCAAAAGGTTTGAAAATTCGGAGGATGGAAAGGGGTGCATGTCAATGTAGCTACAGTGGGTGGGGAAATCTTCTAGAGTAGTTGTATTGGCTTTTATTGTTTGTTGACTAGCATCTAGAAGGTCTAAGTGGTTGTTCCTGTTGTTCTTAATTTTGAAAAGCAAGTTAAACTTGAAAAAAATTTGGCAATATGTTAGCTTATTTTGACTTTTACCTGTTCACTCATGATATACCCATAGATGGGCATCATTTAATATCACTTAAAGGCAATGGGATGCCATATTTTTTACGAGGGTGTGATTAGTATTCGCTGTTTTATTAATATTAAAAAAGAATTGCAAGCTTCTAGCTGAATAACTTTACTAAAATATCAAGGGTGGACTTAAGGCAGCAATGTTGTTATATTGACACAGAATCTACAGATTTACAAGGCTATGTTCATATTTTAGTTAGAAAACTGTATAAAATGTTTGTATCTAATATAGAATGTTGTAAGGGTACTCTTCACTTTTGAAATTTAATTATATATTTTTCCAGGAAGTAGTTTTCCCAGAATGCCCATTCAGATATTTGAATTTCACATGTATTGATGATGGAAAATAGTATCAATATTGTTGTTGTTTTTTTTATAAGTAGTCAATTCTGTCAAAAACAAAATTTGAACATCTAATTTTTATGTTACAAAATTTGTTTCATATCATTTTTTGATACATAGATACAAGCATTTTATAACAAAGTTGAATGAATGTTTTTTACTTAAATAGCGTAACATAGCCTTGTAAATCACGTGTAAGTTTTTTGTTTTCTTCAGTGAGCCGGATGCATGCCAGTCTCTCAACTCTTCAAGATGGAAGGCTCTTTCTGATTGGTGGACGACTTTCTCCCATGAAGCTTTGCTCTCAAGTAGTGGCAATAGAAATGAATTGTGGGAAGGAAAAAATTAATGAAGGTGAAGGTTTTGTGTGTATGAATTGTGGGAAAAATGATGATAAAAGTGAGAATATGAATAGTATTAAAGAATCAAATAATGGAGCTTGCATTAAGTTAATTAGTGTTGGAAAAATGTGTTTGAATTGTTCCAAAATGAATATTTCTGATAGTAATATTTTTCTGAAGAATTCCATTAGTGAAGGAAAAGAAAATTCTGAAAATAAGGAAAATTTTGCAAAAAGTGAAGAAAAAAATGTGAATTTGAATTCTGAAGCAAAAAATATATCTGTGATAAATGAAGATCATGGGAATTATAAAGATGTGAAAGTCACTGTGATAGAGCAAAAAGGAGACCTGCCTTGTCCAAGATGGAGACACACTGCTGTTGTATATAGTAACAAAGGTAAAAGTTTTTGTTGTTATCTTTAGTTAAAGCCTCTACAAATATTTATGTAAAATTTACGTAAAATATAATAAAAAAAACAAGAGAATCATTGCATTTCAGTTAAAAATTTACAAAATCATTGGGGAAATATCTCTGCATTCCCATAATAGATACAAAGCCGTTATATGCTAATAAGCTTATAGATGGCTATATTTGATGGATCTCAAAACAACCTGTTGAATCATCATGGCACATTTATTTATAATCAAAATCATACTTTTCATCTGACATTTTTACTAATTCTAAATAAGCCAATGTAATACATGTAGTGCCTATGTTATAATAGTGGTGAGAACTGAATCCAGCCTAGCACTTAGTGATGCTAGTGTGATTTACAGAAATGGACAGCACATGTTCATATGAGCCGCGTCACGACAAAACCAACATAGTGCGTTTGCGACCAGCATGGATCCAGACCAGCCTGCGCATCCGCGCAGTCTGATAAGGATCCATGCTGTTCGCTTACAAACCCTATAACAAGTAGAGAAACTGATAGCAAACAGCATGGATCCTGATCAGACTGCACGGATGCGCAGGCTGGTCTGGATCCATGCCGGTCGCAAACCCATTATGTTGGTTTTGTCATGACATGTCTCATATAGTTAACTTTATATGGCACTATGTAGCCAGGTTCTGTAAACTCTAGATTGCCAACAAATTGCTAGAGTGGTGGTGTTTGGATGCTACCTTCAGTTAACCCTATTTAAATAAAACAAAAGACTTTAACATAAAAACTTAATGAATTCAAGAAATTTATTTTATGTATGAATTGTATAGTTTACTATCAGAATTCTATTTATTGAAAGTATGTCTTAACAATTATAGTTTAAATTTACTTCTTAAAAAGTAAATCATATAGATTACAATATTGTTAAAACTGTATATAAGTTCTGAAAGCTATCAAAGCTCTTAAGCTTTGAAGTGAACTGACCTGTCGGCTAGTTCCCAAAACGAGAAATACAGAACATCAATGATCACCCGGTATTTATACACATTTGGTCGTCTTAAAAATGATAACTATGAGATGGTTGGTCAAAATAGCTATTAACAAGTTATAAACTAATTTGAATAACTTTAAGTCACTGAATAATAAAATAGAATTAAACAGATTAAAAGCACCAGTCAAATTAACTCTTACAATTAAAGTAAGGGAAAGATGGCAAAAAGGCATTTAAACAGTAACAACTTACAATTAAATGATTACAACATTTCACACCCTATCACACTTAAATGTCATTCACATTAAGTTTCCCATGAAGGTTGTCCTTTTAGTTTCCTTGAGAAACTACCTTAATACATGTGTGATATGTTTATAGATATAATAAAGTAATAAAATTCATGCATGTTCATAGATATAATAAAGTAATAAAATTCATTCAATGAGTTATTATACAGTATTTTTTATTCTCTTTGTTTACAGAAGAAGAAGCTATTATAGTTTATGGTGGAAGATCTCAAAATGTTCTTGCACTGGGAGATTGTTACAAGTTTCTACCTGATTCAAACGCCTGGATCAAGGTTTGTTGGTTTTTATAATTAGAGCTGCGTCATGACAAAACCAACATAATGGGTTTGCGACATTTGTGCAGTCTGATCAGGATCCATGCTGTTCGCTTTCAGTTTCTCTACTTACTATAGGGTTTGTAAGGGAACAGCATGGATCCTGATCAGACTGCACGGATGCGCATGCTGGTCGCAAACCCATTATGTTGGTTTTGTCATGACATGGCTCAATTATTAGTTTGTTACTAGGCTTCCGATTTGAAGTGATATTCTGAGGTGATATAAAGCAAAAATGAAATATATGCCTTTTGTAACATCAAGGCAACCGCAATAACTTGCCCCTCACGCTGTGGGTTGACACATCCCATCATCCAGTTGGGTTTTGTTTTATATTGTGTCACAACTTTCCAATTTTATCTTGAAAATTTCTAAATACATTTTAGGAAAGATTTAAGCAAAATCTGCCTAGCCTTATTTCATTTTGAAAGAAATAAAATGGGAATGTTTTAACATGTGTATTAAGACTTTAAGTATTGCTAAATTTTAGCTTGACAAATTGAAGAATATGAAGTTTTTGTTTGCTAATGGGTATCTCCAAAACTAATGAAGGAAATTGGTTGAAACTTGACACACTTATCGAGTGCTTTGTTAAAAGCCCATAAATCTAACATGGATTTTGACAGAATTATAGCCTTTTAAGCTCACCTGTCATAAAGTGACAGGGTGAGCTTTTGTGATTGCTTTTCTTCCGTCCGTCGTCCATCCGTCCAGCATCTGTCCGTCCGTCCGTCGTCCGTAAACTTTTACTGTAAATGACATCTCCTCATAAACCAATAAGCCAATTTCATCCAAACATCACAGGAATGTTCCTTTGGTGGTCACCTTTGGAAATTGTTCAAAGAATTTAATTCCATGCAGAACTCTGGTTGCCATGGCAACCAAAAGAAAAAACTTTAAAAAAAATATCTTCTTCTAAAAAACCCAAAGAGCTAAAGCTTAGATATTTGGCATGAAACATCTTCTAGTGAGTGCATGGGTGCAAATTTTCAGGCATATGCCTGAAGTTCAGGTTTTTTGTGACAAATTTCATCATGTTTTACTATTAGATTATGTAGGAAAATGATTATGAATTACATTTTTCAGGTTTTTCCCAATTTTCAACTTGCACCCATGTGAGTGTCTACCAAGTTTGTTCAAATAAAAGCCCTGGGGTCAAAATTGGCCCCGCCCCAGGGGGTCATTGATTTTCCCTATATGCATATAGTAAAAACTTAAAAAATCTTCTTTTAAAGAACCCAAAGAGCTAGAGCTAAGATATTTAGCATAAAATATCTTCTAATGGGTGTCTACCAAGTTTGTTCAAATAAAAGCCCTTGGGTCAAAATTGGCCCTCCCCAGGGGGTCATTGATTTTCCCTATATGCTTATAGTAAAAAAATTAAAAATCTTTTTTTAAAGAACCCAAAGAGCTAGAGCTAAGATGTTTAGCATGAAACATGTTCTAATGGATGTCTACCAAGTTTGCTCAAATAAAAGCCCTGGGGTCAAAATTGGCCCCGCCCCAGGGGTCATTGATTTTCCTTACATGTGTATAGCAAAAACCTAAAAAATCTTTTTTGAAAAAAAACAAATAAATACAGTTTAGATACTAAGCATGAAATATCTTCTAGTGAGTGTCTACCAAGTTTGTTCAAATAAAAGCCCTGGGGTCAAAATTGGCCCTGCTCCAGGGGTCATTTATTTTCCTTAATGTGTATAACAAAAACTTAAAAAATCTTCTTTGAAAAAACTCAAGTAGCTAGAGTTTAGATATAAAGCACGAAGCATCTTCTAATGAGTGTCTACAAAGTTTGTTCAAATAAAAGTCCTGGGGTCAAAATTGGCCCTGCCCCGGGGGACATTGATTTTCCTTATATGTGTATAACAAAAACTTAAAAATCTTATTTGAAAAAACCCGAATAGCTCGAGTTTAGATATTAAGCATGAAACATTTTCTAGTAAGTGTCTACAAAGATAGTTCATATAAAAGCCCTGGGGTCAAAACTGGCCCTGCTCCAGGTGTGTCATTGTTTTTAACTAAATGTGTAAAGAAAAAACTATTAAAAATCTTCTTTTAAAAATTCCAACGAGCTAGAGCTTAGATGTTTAGCATGAAACATCTTCTAATGGGTGTCTACCAAGTTTGTTCAAATAAAAGCCCTGGGGTTTAAACTGGCCCTGCTCCGGGGGCCTATATACAGGTGAGCGACTTCAGGGCCATCATGGCCCTCTTGTTTAACTTAAAGAATTGTACATTATTCAGGCTCTTGTTTTACTATCAAGCACTAAGAATGCAAAGAGCCCTCGACCTGTTTAATTCTAATTATCAGATTAGTGGATTACAATAAGAATTTCACCACAGCATATTTGTTAACAAAAGAACATATGTCGATGTTTGTGGTTTTTCAAATAAAAGATCAAAGTAGGAATCTATCAATAGTCAAGCACACTGTCCTTAGCTGACAGCTCTTGTTTCTTATAACTGTGTTAATAATAAAGCAGTATTAAAGATTTGGGTTGCTCCAAAACAAAGCTTTAAAAAGTCACTGGTGTTGTATTTCATTCATTAATTGGCAGTTACAGTAATTAATAATCATAACCAATTTTACCAGAATTTGGTATAGATATACATCTCGGCCCTTTTCTGTCTTTGATCCCTTTTTGTTCTTTAACTAATAATAAATTATTTTTTTATATTCAGGTGGAGACAACAGGATTGTTGCCAGAGGCACACCAGTCCCATTCTGCTTCTATTTGGAATAACCACATGGTCATTGCAGGGGGTCTCAATAATGACCTTGAACCATTGTCATCTGTTTACCTGCTGAATCTAGACACAAATATGTGGAGTCAATTGAATTGTGAAATAAATCCAAGGTAAACTTTAAGTCATGTCAGCTTAAAATTGTTTTTATGTGGGAGCATGTATATACAAAGTTTATGCTGCAATTGGCCAATACCACAAATGTCAAAAAATATTTGGACATCCTGAAAAATAATGAAATCAAGCATATGTTTTCCATAGAAGATTTTTTTTATGCCACCTCAGCAATCTTCAATTGTAAAGAAACAAAAAAAAATCTGTTCCTACACTACTATTTAGTGTTGTATTAATGCGGTGGCATAGCATTTTTCTCAAATGCAATCTTGTTTTTAAAAGTTACCTTTATTGATGGCGGATTGATAAATTAGACTAAAGTAAGAAAGTAACTGTCATATGTTTTATTTCAGGTATTCCCATACAGCACATGTGATTGACAATGTACTGATTTTGATTGGTGGAGTGAGCTTCTCCCATGATGCACCTGGTATTGCTATGATACATCTCCCATCAGGCATCAGTGCTGAATTTAAACTTCCTGTAAGTTAAATGATTTTGATGTCACATCTTTTCAAGCAGACGAGAAGTATTGGGAAGTGGCTATATCTGCACAGCTAACAATTATTTCATGTTTATTCAATTATTCAAAACAAGTGTTTAAAATATGCATAAACTAATTTATGAGTGTGTTGTAAGTTTTTTGAATTACTTCTTGAATCTATATCGTGGTACACTTTTTCTAACAAACTTGTTATCCAATGTACACTTCATACCAGATTATCAATGTACACATCACTGTACACTTTTCTTACAAGATTGTTATATCTATACACTTTTCTAACAAAATCGTTTTAACTGAACACAGAATGGTTTTCATTTTATACTTTTCTTGCAGGCAGCAGACAAGGAAAACCTGTTGATGTTACACAGACATACAAGTTACATCATGGACGAAAATACAGTTCTGTTGCTAGGGGGAGGTGGCAACTGTTTCTCATTCGGCACACATCTGAACTCTTCACCACTACTCATTGATTTGAGTGAATGTTTTACAACTATAAAACAGACTATAAGTAATAGTGAAATCAAAACATGAAAAAATTGGACAAGATTTGAAACAGATATTAGAACGAGAAAGTTTTTGAAATATCTGCAAAAGGTTTGAAAAGTTCAAAAAAAAAAGTCACTAGGGTGACAGCTCTTGTTTATTACATTTTTGATACTGAACATAAGTTTCAAATTCACATTTTTTTAGGACATGTCAGCAAAAAAAGAACTACTGTAAAATCCCGATTTAACATCCCCGGGGCGTAATATTTTTCAAAATTTGTTTAATAAATTAAATAAATTCTCTCCTTTCTTCAAATGTTTTTAAAAAAATGATTTTCTTTCTCCAAATATGCTGACATGGTTTTAGCTTATTGAATACTGAGTAATCATATTTAAACTGTTTACCAGTTTGAAAAATTGTCAAATTCAAAGTGCTGTTCTGAAAATTGTTGAATACCACTCTTTCCACAGATTTGTATAAAAATTTGTTTCTTGTTGTATAATTATTTTCAATTTGGAACTGTCAATTCAAAACAGGGTAATTGTCAGTACATGACAAGTCTTATATGAAGGTGAATGTGTTTAGATGTACAGGAAACACTGCTAAAGATGCAAAAAATAGATAAAACAACCATTTTTTTTTTATCTTGTGGTGGTGGTAAATCATCATCAGTGGATAGGTCGCTCAAAATAAAGTTCCAATAATTAGTATCTCATTATTTTTTACTTTTGAATGAACTATCATCAGTAAAATGTTATACCATTACGTGAATGTATCTTAAAACAAGTTAGCTTATGTAATAGGGAAATATTGTTGTAATGCATAATTTCTATGAAAAATGTTTTATTATTTTATTTTTTACCAACGAAAATAGGGCCATGTATTCAAAATATTCACTGGCATTACGTAACAAAAAACCGCCTCCGTGGTCGAGGGGTTAGAGTCGATGACTTCTAATCAAAGATGCTTTGGTAGTTTAGCGCGGAGGAAGGTAGTCTAGTACTGGTGTAACTGGTAGTTTAGCGCGGAGGAAGGTAGTCTAGTACTGGTGTAACTCTCCAGGAACGATGGTTAGGAAACTACCCGCCTATATGACTGAAATACTGTTGGGAAAAGGCGTAAAATGAAACAAACAAATGTAACAAAAAACCACTACCGTACTGTATTAGACTACCAACATGTCATACAGACATTATGATAAAAGTTCTTTGTGTACTATATTGTAGAGGAAATTTTGAGACAAAGTATTCTAGTTTTATTGTGGGTTTCCATGTTTTTAGCATACCGCTATCTTGAAAATCTATATAAATAAAAGTAAGTATAAATAATAATAAGAAAATCTAGAGAAATAATTTAACTAACTGGCCAAGTGACACAAGTTAAAACAATCCTTTGTCAGAAACAAAGAGTTATGGTCATACTAAATTTACAAAGGCCATGGAAATATTACAAGTGAAACAGGTTGTACCTTTTAGTTTTTCTTCAAACAAGAAAGAACCCTTTTTTTGCATGATTGACTTTCAAGGTCAAATTTTTGATATTTGGGTAAATTTACTACACTGAGTTGGAATTAATTTCAATGACCTGCTAATTTTTATCCTACCAGAGGTGTCCTACCAAAGTGAGATACAAGCTTGATTCCTTTTCTTCTTTGTATATTTTTTATTTAGAATTTTAAATTCTTGCTTAAATTGTCATGTTATATTAGTCTGTCATTAGAAATATGGTTTAAACTAAATTGTCTGCTACATTTTATGTTTCTTTGAAATAACAGGAAGTAAAAGTGTCATAACTAGTTGTACATTTTCTATGTTTATATTATGATGTTGTTTTATACTTTGGGATTGAGACAACATAATTGTTACCATGTTATTATGTATAAATCTTTATGTGTGTGTTTTTTTGTTTTTTTTTTAATAATCTAACATTTTTAACATTTTACTTCAGGTAAATGATAATGCAGTATTTTTTAGATCATGTCTTTTGTCAATTAGAATAAAAGCAGTGTTTCCATGTATATTAATTCTGATATTCATGTATGTATTTTTAGCTTAGCTAATTGCAAGTTGTCTGCTGATATTTTTCTTAACAAAATCTCTATTTCTTTTAACAACATCTCCTAAACCATAGCTTCAGAGGAATGATCCTCTTCAAAAGTCATATGAATGGCATCAGTAGATCATAACAAGAGCTAAAATAAAATAGCCCTTAAAAATGAATAGTATGTGATAGAGACTTTACTTACATTTAAGTCTTTTTGGTGAAGAACATAGTTACTGGCATGTAGCAATTACTAGGGTATGTCCACAAATAGTTTATAAATTATGTAGCTTGGGTAAAAAATGGTTTGTTCAGTGTTATTAAGTACTTTTGCATCCTTTTCTAGCAGACTGTGTATATCATGTGAGTAATCTAGGGCCATTGTGGCCTTCTTGCTTACTAAATCTTGCAAGAGCTTTTGTTGAAAAGTTTTTCTATCTCATATTTTGTATTATATGAAAATATTAATATTTATCATTCAGTGATGATTTTATGTTACTTTATCCTTGTTTATTTATGCATTTTGTTACTTTAATTTCTGTATTAATTTTGATCATGTGCTTGTTCACAGTTTATAGAATGAAATAAAAGATAATTAATGTAATCATTTTGTCCTTACTTTTTTGCTTCCCTTTTATTATTACATAATAAAAGTTAAGATGAGTGTAGGTCTGGTGGTTAAGGTGTCTGCTCCTCAGCCCAGGTATTATGGGTGCAAGGTGCAAGCACTACACATGTCATTCAATAACCCTGATACTAATTGTGGCACCAGTACTGGTAGTACAGTAACCAGGAAGAAGTATGTCTATCAAAAATTTTGGGAGAAATATTGTTTTTGCCCTCGCCTTCTGTCTGTCAGTTCAGTTGTCCATCCGTCAGCATTAAGCTTGTCTAGCCTTCAAAGTTCAAACTTCTGGTGAGATTTCAACCAAGCTTTACAGGAGTGATCAGTACCATCCCTAGTTGTGCACATAACTGGCACATTCCGCTTCACAGCACAAAATAGCCCAGGATTCGTGCAGTCTTAAAAAGTGCTTAAATTTGAGTCTCTTAAAAAAAAGTGCTTAAAAATGTAAAAAAAGTGCTTAAAAGTCCTTGAATTTGATTACTCTCTTGAAAAGTGCTTAAAAAGTGCCTAAATTTGCTAAAAATGTGCAGAATGACATAGTTTTAATAAAAATCAACCGTAAAGATCAAATTTAGTATCAAAATCAATGAAATGTTTACTCAAGGTAACAGTAAGTGGACAAATTGAAGTTGTTTTGATCTAATCTTTACTTGATGCACCTTAGTTGTTTTTCTATGTCAGAAAATGTGTATTCAACAAAAAATGATGAACAAACTATCCATCATAGGTTGAAGATTGTGTCTGTATATGTGCAACAAATGTGCTTGAAAAATGGGAAAACGTGCTTAAGTAGTGCTTAAAAAGTCCTTGAATTTAGGCATTGGATGTCTGTATGAACCCTGTAGCCGCCTGACCTAGATATAGAGAAATCTTGTCCGGCCTTCACAGGTCAAACTTCTGATGAGATTTCAACCAAACTTAACAGGAATGATCAGTACCATACCTAGTTGTGCACATCACTGGCACCTTACTCTTTGCTGCACAAAATGGCCGCCAGAGGTAAAAATAGAAAAATCTTGTGTCGCCTTCACAGGTCAAACTACTGCTGGGATTTCAACCAAACTGTACAGAAGTGTAGTTGTGCACATCACCAGCATGTTTGGCTTCGCTGCACAAAATGGCTGCCAGAGCTAAAAATAGGAAAATCTTGTCTGGCCTACACAGGTCATATTACTGGTGGGATTTCAATGAAATTTCACATAAGTGACCATACATAGTTTTGGAGAGATATGTTTTTGTGACAAAAAAACCTTCTATAGTTTTTAAATAACTTTCCACAAATGTCAAACTAATCATGATGATGTGTCACGTATAACAGCCTTATCCCATTGTCAAAGGTCAAGGTCACACAGTGTGAAGGTTTCACATTCTTACAAGCAGAGTTTAAAGGTACACACTTTGGTGCCTGGAAGTAACTTTGTCATGCATGGAAGGATCCTTAAGTAACATAGCATATTTGTCTACCACATTGAGATGATGTGTAGTGTCCAAAGGCCCCTGTCCCTACCTCCAAGGTCAAGGTGGTAAGTTCGCTATGAATAGCACTTCATTTCACAGAACAATATTACGCAATTACATGTAGTTTTTCTTTTCATAATACATTTCTGAAATACTTGAGAAACCTTGTTTGGCATACATCATTTATTGCGCGACAGCGCGTTGACTTTTGTATGCCCCCAGCATATAGTAATTGAACCTTCCATCTGTCTGTCCATCTGTCTGCACTACCAAATAGGATTAGAGGGCCATCTAACAGTAAACAGAACAAAAGAGAACAAGAGAGTTTATTCCATAACAACAGAGTAAGGGGCCAATGGCCCTCTATTAAAACAAAAGTAAATAACAGTAGAAATGGTCCTTTATCACGATTCAGTTGCATGTCCGTCTGTTCAAGGTTAACCTAAAACGGCAAGTTGGATTTTGCTTAAGTTCTACCTATACCAATGGCTTTACACACATACTTATTACGAAGAGTACATGATCTGGGAAAGTATCATAACTATGGCTTCCATTTTTGTCACCTCAGCGGAGTAGTGTCAACATATCAGGGATCACTTCTCCGTCATCTGTCTGTCCATCCGTCTGTCACAAAACTTGTCCAGACTACTCCTCAGGGTGCAATTTCTTCCAACCTTTATAGGAATTATAAGTACCAAGTCTAATTGTGCACATTGTCGGGATTTTCTGGTTTGATGATTTTTGTCAGAGTGATGGCCCTTCAATGATTTTTAATTTTGAAGTTTGTCCAGACAACATCTCTTATACCACTGAAAGAGTGATCTGTAGCTCAATACTTGGGCATATTACATGGGTTTTCCGAGCCCTAAAAAAAAGGGTGGGGTTTCTGTTTGTTGCCAGCTACATGTTTTGGACTATTTTTTCAGGCACTAATGGTGCATTTTCATCAAAACTTTACACTATGTCTAATTGTGCATCTCATCAACATTTTTCAATTCAATGATTATTGTCAGAGTAATGTACCTTTAATGATTTTAATTTTTAAAATTTGACTACTACTCTTATACCACTATTGCACTGATGCAATTTTAATGAAATTTTAAAGTTTATAAGGTTTTTGGACCTCAGTGGAGTTCCTTTAAATAACAGTTACACTTCCCTAAATAGCCTTTGAGAAACCACTATCAACTAGATTATCGAGTATCAAAATAACATGGTTTGTACAAATTTTGAAATCAATACATTTTTCAAGGCAAAACACCAAAACAGACAACATTTATGATTTTATTTTATTTTTTACTTGTAAAAAAATACATGAAGTCGAATAGCTAAGCTAGTTTGGTTGTAAACAAGACTAAAATTTTCATACAACTGTATTTATATACAATTTATCAACGTAAGAATTTTGCGTAGAAAATGTGCAATTTAACCTTTATTATGCTGAATCTGTACACTGGATTTGCCCTGCATATTTCATTTGAAATTGAAGGGGTTTCATTATACAAATTAAGCTACCAACAGTACAGGGCTTGGTCAGCCTGCAAGATAGTGCATGCTAGTCTGGCTCTATACTGGTGGCAAAGGCAGATCAGCAGGGTTCTAGCAGGTAAACTGTAACCAAATGAGCTGTGTCATGACAAAATCAACATAGTGCGTTTGCAACCAGCATGGATCCAGACCAGCCTGCACATCTGCACAGTCTGATCAGGATCCATGCTGTTTGCTATCAGTTTCTCTACTTGTAATAGTGTCGATAAGCGAACAACATGGATCCTGATCAGAATGCGTGGATGCGCAGGCTGGTCTGGTTCCATGCTGGTCGCAAACGCACTATGTTGGTTTTGTCATGGCGCGGCTCAAACATATGTATAGAATCCAGGTTTCATAGCTTTACAGTAGAACTGTCATTACTACTAAAGCAGGCTCCCTTATTATTTCTTAAAATCTTTTATCTTCCTTTTAGTTTAATCTTCAAACAACAGTTACTGTGTTCTACATATACAAAACATAAAAACCTTTAAGAAAAACAAATTGTGTTCTTTACAAAAATTCACACCAAAATGGAAAAAAAAAAAACATATCCTGCTCTTAAAGCTGCATGCTTCCAGATGAGGCAGAATATTTCAAGAAATTCAATCTTTAGAAAAATGTATTAAGATCTTGAGAAAAGTAAAGAGATTCAATATGTAATTAATTATTTACATGTTATGTGCGATTAATCACTGATTTTGCATATCAATCACTATAATTCTACTGCATTTCTAACGCAGTAAGAGATATTTATGTATATTTTGTTCTTATTCTTCTTCCAGTATAAGAGCCGGGATCCAAACGGAACGTAATGAGGCTCCGCAAAAACTATGTACATGATGAGATGGAACACACTTCCGCTCAGCGATAAAAGTTGTAAAAACTGATAAAAACTTTATTTACAGAGACGTTGTGAAGTGAATTTAGACGGAGGCCGGCAGGCGCGCGCGGAAAGCACATTTTGTTCTCTTTTTAGTAATTTACGTGGACTGTAAGTGCCATTTGCAATGTGTAAATTACTTTCTTTGTTCACTTCACGGTATTTTACTTTAAATACAAATTTGAAATTAGCATGAATCTGGAGGCATGCAGCTTTAAACCCTGTCACAACCTACATGTCTGTAGCAAATGCCCTTTGTATTTCACAATTCACAATTCACAATTATAGAACTAAAACGCTTTACCTCATATATACGCGAAACAACGCACTTTCGACCCCCCCCCCCCCCCCCTTTTTTAGGCCTGAAATAGTGAAAAAATGTCCTATTTGGGCCCCAAACATGTTTTCGCTTGAGAAATGTTGCTTAAAAAAGTGATCACGTTTTCGCTTGAGAAATGTTGCTTAAAAAAGTGATCACTTTTTCGGCGTGGCCCCCCATCCAAAAGATACATCAGGGGGTTGCCAGAAGAGGGATGTGCCCCCTTCTGTTTGAATGGTTTTAAGGGGGGGCAGAGTCCCCATCATCGCATCAAATATTTTGGACTTGTGAGAGGCTAAAAATGACCCCAGGTCGATCATAAGTTAACGTGTAACCAAGGCTGAAAAGCTTTTGACTATCTCAATCCCTTGAGAAGTTGCAGCACTTTGAAATAAATTTTGATGGAAAAAAATTGAGGCAAAATAGTGATTTTTGGCAATTTTAAGATGTCCTCTCATTGCCATGGTAAAGGAAATTTAAGACAGAGTATGTTTTTACAAAGGCAATGATCCAGTCAACATTTGTGCCAAGTTTGATTAGTATTGAAGCATTTTTCATAGTTTCATAGCAGTTTGAACTTGTAACAGGAGGTTTTTCAGTGAAAACGGCCATTTTTCACAATATGCTCATGAGGGAAAGGGTTAATCAAAGTAAAATGCAACAGCACCATGATTATATTGTGAGGTAGATTAACTTACATGTACATACATGTACATTATTAAGCAAAACCAATGTTTTAAACATTTCGTTCCAAGTTGTCAAAGAAGCTGACCAGGAATTAATAATTATACTCAACTATAACTATAGATTATAGACTATAGAATTAGAGTAGACTGCCCTAATGCAACCATTTAAAGCTAAAAAGTCATTATATGTGTTGTCTTTACTGAACTTTTTTACAAATTTTTGTAGTGTTGGTGTGACTTAGAAATTAAAATTAAGCAATAAATTGTGAACTTTGTAAGACAACTCAGGCTTGTGTTATATACCAGTTAAATTGCCTGATCTCCATCAATAACC
>NW_026858707.1:0-12354 GCF_026571515.1 Ruditapes philippinarum | reverse complement strand
CCATAAGAAGATGTTTCATGCTAAACACCTAAGCTCTAGCTCATTGGGTTTTTTAAAAAAAGATTTTTTAAGTTTTTACTATACACATATAGACATATACATGTAGTTAAAAACAATGACACCCCTGGGGCGGGGCCAGTTTTGACCCCAGGGCTTTTATTTAAACAAACTTTGTAGACACTTATTAGAAGATGTTTCATGCTTAATATCTAAACTCTAGCTATTTGGGTTTTTTCAAAGAAGATTTTTTAAGTATTTGCTATACACATATAAGGAAATCAATGACCCCCGAGGCGGGGCCAATTTTGACCCCAGGGCTTTAATTTGAACAAACTTTGTAGACACTCACTAGAAGATGTTTCATGCTTAATATCTAAACTCTAGCTATTTTGGATTTTTTCAAAGAAGGTTTTTTAAGTTTTTGCTATACACATATAAGGATAATCAATGACCCCCGGGGCGGGGCCAATTTTGACCCCAGGGCTTTTATTTGAACAAACTTAGTAGACACCCATTAGAACATGTTTCATGCTAAATATCATAGCTCTAGCTCTTTGAGATCTTTAAAAGAAGATTTTTTAAAAGTTTTTACTATATGCATATAGGGAAAATCAATGACCCCCCTGGCGCGGGGCCAATTTTGACCCCAGGGCTTTTATTTGAACAAACTTGGTAGACACTCACTAGAAGATGTTTCATACTAAATATCTTAGCTCTAGCTCTTTGGGTTCTTTAAAAGAAGATTTTTTAAGTTTTTACTATATGCATATAGGGAAAATCAATGACCCCCTGGGTCGGGGCCAATTTTGACCCCAGGGCTTTTATTTGAACAAACTTGGTAGACACTCATTAGAAGATGTTTCATGCCAAATATCTAAGCTCTAGCTCTTTGGGTTCTTTAAAAGAAGATATTTAAAGTTTTTTCTTTCGGTTGCCATTGCAACCAGATTTCTGCATGGAATTAAATTCTTTGAACAATTTTTAAAGGTGACCACCAAAGGAACATTCCTGTGAAGTTTGGATGAAATTGGCTTAGTGGTTTATGAGGAGATGTCATTTGAAGCAAAAGTTTACGGACGCCGGACGGACGACGGACGGACGCCGGACAGACGCCGGACGAAAAGCGATCACAAAAGCTCACCCTGTCACTTTGTGACAGGTGAGCTAAAAACAAACTAGAAATGTGTCATCATGCCACGGATGCCCCCGCATGCAGCCAAAATTTCAGATGGTTCATTAATTATTTTTTTCATTTTAAGTTCAAAGCCCTTAAAACGTTTCAATGTTAACACAAACAATTTTCATACAATGTTCAAGGCATTGAAACTATCCAGTCTTAACCTTTAGAAAATAGCATATTGCATATTTGTAGCCAAAATAATGGCTAAAAGTAAGAGTGCTGAAACTGAAAGTTCAAAATTTTTCCAACATTCAGGAAAGGTAAGTTTGTCTTAAATCATTGAACTACAACCAAATTCAAACTTAAACTGCTTATTCCTAAGATGTATCTATATTATTTTCAAAGTGAAAGGGACATAACTCTGCCAAAAAATCATCAAACCATGACCATATTCCAACTTGACCTGCCCATTCCTTTGACATATCCATATGTAACACTGTTGGGTAGATAATGAACAGAAACTGTAAATTTCATATTATTTTCAAAGTGAAAGGGGCATTACTCTGCCAAAAATCATTGAACTATGACCAAACTCGAACTTGGCCTGGGCATTCCAAAAACATATCCATATGTCCAATTTGAGTTGAATGTGTTGTACCATTGGGGAGATAATGAACGGAAACTGAAAATTTCATATTACTTTCAAAGTGAAAGGGGCATAACTCTGCCAAAAATCATTGAACCATGACCAAATTTGAACTTAACCTGCGCATTCTTTTGACGCATCCATATGTCAAGTTTTAGTTGAATGTGTTGTACCTTTGGGGAGATAATGAACGGAAACTGAAAATTTCATATTATTTTCAAAGTAAAAGGGGCATAACTCTGCCAAAAATCATCGAACCATGACCAAATTCGAACTTGACCTGTATTTTCTCATGACATATCCATATGTCAAGTTTGAGTTGAATATGTTGTACCGTTGGGGAGATAATGAACGGAAACTGAACATTTTATATTATTTTCAAAGTAAAAGGGGCATAACTCTGCCAAAAGTCATCGAACCATGACCAAATTCGAACTTGACCTGTATTTTCTCATGACATATCCATATGTCAAGTTTGAGTTGAATGTGTTGTACCGTTTGGGAGATAAGGAACCGAAACTGAAATTTCATATTATTTTCAAAGAAAAAGGGGCATAACTCTGCCAAAAATCATCGAACCATGACCAAATTTAAACTTGACCTGTATTTTCTCATGACATATCCACATATCAAATTTGAGTTGAATGTGTGCAACCATTCTTAAGATAATGAACGGAAACTGATAATGACGGAAGGACGGAACAGGGTAACACTATATGCCCCGGCCATTACATGGCGGGGGCATAAAAAAACTGCCAGTCTTTTTAATGACACTATATATTCAAACTTTGACCACCTATAGTGTGTAGAATTTAAAACATATCTACATAGTGTGAAGTCTAAACATGTTAAGTATATATTTACTGTGTAGAAATTATCAATATTTTTTAATGTCAAATATGAGCATATTTTATCTTAAACAGGTTGTAAGCTTACATAACCTGGAACCTAATTTGATAAAATACTAACAATGTAATTCAATTATAATTTCATATGATAATAAATCACTGAACTTACCAAACTGGGATGAGTATGCATGCTCAAACAGAAGTATAAGAAAATCTTCACTGAACTCAAAAGAACATGGAAACTGTTGCCAGATCTAAACAATAAACAAGTCATTTTATTCTTAAGTATTGCAAAGATCACCTTAAGTTTCCTATTTAACATTTACATGTATATTTGTCATCAAGGAGAAATGTCTCTAAGAGTTCTAAATGACAAAATCACCGGCTAATATTACAATAAGAGGTCCATTCATTCTAACAGACATAGTACAGTGATTTCATAAGTTATTTCCTTATTGTTAGATTTAAATCACACTGACACTATATAGGTCATATGGCAACTTTCCAACTTTACTAGTGGAGGAAAACCTAAGGTGCCCCTTAGTGAAATATTTAAGGCACAAGCAGGCACCTGAATTGAACTAACATCCTTTCGTAAGCTAGCTGGATAGCTTCCTCACATAGAAGAATCCAAAGTTCCTGACAGGATTCGAATCCATGACCAAGACATACCAGACCAGTGGCTTGAAGTTGCAGACCTTAACCATCCAAGCATGGAGGCCCCTATTTAATATGAAGAGTGCCATTACTAGGTTTTTGAAAGGCCAAATTGCAAACTAAATATACAAAATTATGCTAAGTCAAAGTTGAAATTCAACCTTCAGCACTGTACACTATTATTCCATCTAGACTGCAGAGAAAATAAGCCCATTCTCATAATCATAATCTGAGTGCCCTATACAGTTGTACATAATACCCAACCAAACACAAGCCTTACACTTCTAAATATAATACATACCCCCGCCAAACACAATATTTACACATCTAAATTTAGCATTATCTATAGACATCTTAATATAGCATACTCCTTTGCCCAACACAATCTTTACACATCTTAATATAGCACACTCACCTGCCATACACAATCTAAAAATAGCAAGAAGACAGGAGACTCTTGTCTATATTTAGTTATTGCATTAGCAGACTTAGCACATCGGTCAGCAAAGGGATGTCCAGCCTGAAGCCATTCTCTTTCAATCAAGGCTTCAAATCTGTAAAAGAAATCAGTGTTATTACCCATAACAAACATATAATCAAAGGGGAAAAATATCAAAATAACTCTTCAGTTCATTAACTTAAATGCCTAAAGCATTAGGAAAATGCTATAGTGTCATTAGCAGTAATTAACAAATATTGTGCTCAGTTGGGGTTAAGCAATAATTGGCAATTCAGGGATTTACATTACTTTTATTTTTCAGGTGTCCTTTAGAAGTAGATTTTGTAATAAAAGGGGTCCAACCACTGACACTGGGGTTCAGTCAATAATTCATGGTGTCCAACAACTAATTTCAGGAGTTCATCTCCTTACTTCACTCAAGTATGCACTTATTATATCTTATACAACAAAAATGTGTGTACTGCGAAGAATTTGAACTTTTCTTAATGTTAAGCAGCTAGATTTATAAAGCCAGCAGCATATTTGTTATGCATCAACTTGGGTGCAAGAGCTTGATAATTGTGCATCCAAAAAAAAAAGGATTTTAATGAGTATACTGATGCAAGACCCTGCATTCAGTAAATCCTTAGCAATAGGGTAGGCATTTAAAGTAATGTTTCTCATGAGTAAGTTTTATTCCCAATCCATGGTTTTTCCCTTCCCCATAGGTGGCTCTATATAAAATTCAGCATATCTGTCATAAATGGGTGAAATAAAACCAGCAAGATAAACTATTTATTATCCATGTATACAACAGACTCAAGTTTGAAGTGAATTTCTCAGGTGTTTGTTGATAAAATTAGGAAAGTATAGATATTAAAATGGGGTAATTAAACACAAAAAACTTTAAGGATTATCTGCCCTTTAGAAATGCATTCCAAATTTGAAATTCCTAAATTTAAAGTAAATATTTTTGATAGTTTTTGAGAAATAAAAAATACCAAAAAGGTTACCTGGGGCAAAAAATCTACAAGTCAACAAGAATGATTCAATCTATTTAAACAGTACTGGCATGCGAGCAGTTCCCGTACAAAAATCATAGTTACTTAATCATTATTTTTTATTACGCTCACTCACCAATATTTGAATGTTACACATCAATATTCGGCTCGTCACACAAATCATGGAAATTCCATCATGTTCTAAACATAGAATAACCCTTACTTATGAGGCCTCATATGGCGTACCGAAATTATCCATTATTTTGTATGAAGAGAAGTAGTTCCCGTACATAAAATCTAACCCATTATAATTATACAATTTTATTATATCGGACCTATTTTTCATTTACAATTGTTGAACAGACCATTATCTAAGAGATAAATAGATGTAATTCAGGAAATAGAGCGTAGATTAAACGCGGGTATCTATTACCCGGTACCGTTACCCCAACACATTCATATGCAGTAACATGCTTGTATGCATGATATTTTACGCATCAAAGCCATAAAATTATTATTTATAGTAATATTGGTCAACATTCTGATAATTAATCAATTTTTCATATCATTGCCTACTTATTTGTAAACAGGTGGTATTAGTGGAAAATCCTTTAACAAGCCTCACGTGTAAGTATTTTTGCGCATGCGCGCAAGGACGGAATCCCCCAGAGAAAACAAGGTCACGTTTTGACGACGCACAGGTGAAAGTGATTTAAAATGAGACTTTATATACGTACTGCCGAACTGACAATTAGATTTTGTCTCGTTTATGTATCTGCTTGATTTGAAATGAATTTTTGAAGAATGCAAGTAAAAATCAAGCGTTTAAATGAAAAATACGGGTACTGCTTCTGTACGGGAACTGCTCGCATGCCAGTACACTTTGTTTTCATATATTTTTTGAGAAAATGGAAACAAAACCAAGCATTTTATTTTTCCTGGAGTAGGAACTACTCACTAAGTTACTGATATGCTGTTATGACAGGCATATGAATTTTAAGTCAATACATTCATGTAACAACTTGAGCAATTTATATATAAATATAAAACATGTATATGCATTTCATCCAATGAACATGACCACTTTTTATTCAGGTAGGTTAAAAAGTGTGTATATGTTATATCATACCAGTGAAACTGTATGACCTTTGATCAGATGTTTTATATTACATAAACAGTTGTTTATATAACATAAAATATTACCCTGTAAAAGTTCTACAATCATGGTCAAGAAGAAGCTGTGCTAACGACGTAACTTGTAGTGTCGTGTCTAAACCTTCTGACCCATGTACCAACACACATGCGGCTAAAAATAGAACAAACTATAAACAGAATGATAAAAAGTTTTCCTTATTAAACAGAGGCTAAGCTCTTCAGAAGCTACAATATAGCAGGCAACAGTACATTATCTGGTAAGACTGCACTTACAATAAGTTTGTATGTTTGATAAGGTTTTAAGTCCCACCGACACAGTATAGGTCATTTGGCGACATTCCAGCTTTACAGGTGGAGGAAGACCTCAGGTGCCCCTCCGTGAATTATTTCAGGCCAAATGGGCACCTGTGTAGAACCACTGACGTTGCATAAGCTAGCATGAAAGATTCCAAAGTCCCTGTCGGGATTAGAACCCACAGCGGTTTGAGGGGCAAGTGATTTGAAGTCAACGACATTACAATAAGATCCCCATGACATTCTGCCAGTGACATGGACATGTTATTATCGCTACTTACACAAAGACAAGTCAATCCTATGTTAAATAGGTGATATTAAATAGAGACGGTCCAACATTATTTGATAAGTTGAAAAATTGCCATTATAAATTAATTGCTCTCACAAAACATAAATGCGACATAAGTTTAAGGTATCTATATCAGTGATAAATTTTGCAAGTTGTTTGTTACTTTATAACATACTTGAAGCCAGATGAATGATGCATGAATACTCATTTTAAGATTTTAAGTTTGCTCTTGTCAAGATCGTAGTCTTTAAAATGGTAAAGCAGATTAAACACATATAGAACAGATGAATATATACTTACAAAGACTTAAACATTACTACCTGCATTCATTTTGTCAAAATGTATCATAATACTGTATCATGATACAACAAAGATATCATGATAATATCAAAATACTTTTGCAGTAGCGATACCCAATTCTAATGTCAACTTCTTGTTTGTACTTACAGTCTTTATCAATACATTGGGCCACGAGACATGCACATGTGATGATATCCTTTACATGTGATAACCAGTTACTGGACTCTAGCTTAGACAACCATTTATCCTGGCTGGCCCCTGTGTCCGAACATGCTGAAAATAGAGATCAAAAAAATAATTTTTTGTAGCATTTATAAAAGAAATTATCTACGCTTTTGGGACCCGGACCCAGCCATCAAGGAAAATTTTATGCAGTAATGTATATAGGGGGAAAATAGTTTTGACTGAACACAAACTATTAACTCTGAATAATCATCAACAACATTTTGCAAAAACTAACAATATTTAGCAATTAGATACAGGTCTCTTTCACGGCCATATCTAAAAAAGAAAAAAACAAAAGAAACACTGCATTGTTTATTTTACCTTCATTCAGTTTGATGACAGACTCATGGAAGACATGACGCCTCTCTATTGACTGATTGATTCTCTTCCACTGAGAATAATGGGCCTCGGGCTCGTACCCTCCACCTTTAAATAAATAAACAATTCATTCCAAATTATAGAGTTATCACTATCCTGGAAAAGGGAAGTTTTGTTAACTTCTGTTCAATCTGATTATCATACTTTATGCATGATATTTAAATAACTTCAACAAACAACCAGTGATAATAAGAATTATCACATCACATAACTTGTTTTCTATTAAATATGTTCATGTTTATTCCATGACAACATTTTTGCTTGTATATTTTACCAGATAAACAGCACACATAAATCATAAAGCTTTGTGTTCATTAATTTTAATGTATTCAGTCATGTGATTAAAAGAATCTCATATTTGTAGTCAATCATATACAAGTACAATATAAAATTTTATTAAACTTGTCCAAGAAAATGTTATACATAACAATTTAGTTAACTTTTTTGTTAAATTTGTCTTAAATGGCAACTTGTGTAAGATTCTATAGTCAAATATTAAGAAAATACAAATGTAGTATTAAAGGGGAATATTGATTTTCTTCAATACATCAGACACATTCAAATGGTGTTCCTATCTTGCCATTGCAAAAAAAAATTGAAATATTATCAAGATGTCTCCAAACAAACATTTGCTTAAGAATGTTCAAAGCTTGACAGAGGTAGGATTTGATCAGGGATTTACTTAGAACAAATCACACATGGCACTTCTGAGCCTCATCATATCGCAGCATAGTAAAATCCAAGTTCAAGATTGGTACTCTTAATATAATAACGCTATTATATTTCCGATGATCTTACTCACCAGTTTTCTGTTCCTGTTTCACAAGGCCTTGCGATCTTGTATCTATAATATAACCACGCTTCCCTATACCGAGCACAGCATTAACTAGCCTCTCGTCTTCTTTACATCTTTTACCACTCGTCCCTGTTAGTGGCTGACTACACCGCATTAACACTGCCTGAAAGTGGAAACCTTTAACTTTATCCATCAAGCTGAAAATTACTGGTTTGGTTTATCTGACTTATTCCATAGACAGCAGTGAAGTCTGTCAAAAATTCTTAATTAAGATTTATCAAACAGCTTGATTGCTTTCTTTGATTAAAATTTGAGAAAATTGCATGTATATAAAACAACAATGCTACGGTCTATCATCTTGATTAGTGTTGCAAAGTGTTCTGGGTTTATTACTATGTAGCTTCCGTCGAAACACACTGTGGTAAGAAACCAACATTGCACGATATTCTCTATAATATTCAATCAAAATATGCCATCATGTGTTACAGTGCAACCTCTACAGAGTGAATGTACCCTCTTTCCAGCAATTACATCTCTTCAACAAGACTATCATTTCTTTCCTCTTGTGCAACACACCTTAGCAACAACCAAAATACATATATCTGTTTCCTAAAGGGTGTTGCTGTGCAGAGATTGTACTGTACAGAACTTCAAATACTTTGCACATGTACAAACATCTTTATTTTCTTTTTTTTTTATAAACATTTAACAGTGTAATGAACATTGGCATTTCAAACACATTTAAATAAAGGTGTTGTTTAGCATTTCGTTTTTGAGTAGAAACATCAGTTTTATATGTTTTTTTTAATATCAATCAATGTATTATTACAGTAATTATTGCAATTTAAGTTGACTGTATCGCAATTTATCCAAAACATGGCTTTGATTACATTGCCTCACCACAAATAAATGTCAATTTATCATGACATGGTTTTGATCACATTGTTGTATCACAAATAATTACCAATCATCAACTTCAAAAGTGTCATTGTGTTCATTATTTTAGTCAGTCTTTAGTCAAATTAAAGACCCGACCTTGCTATCTCTGTGGTAATAACTGAGCACAGGAAACCGTCCACCTTGCCGGAACTGAGATATCTTCACCAACATTTCATCTGTGATTGATTTTGGCACAAACATTGACTTTGGATATGTTAAACAGAGCTGAAATAACAAAGAGAGAGAACATCAGACAATCCTCTCAGCACCAAGAATTCAGATACAAGTTGGCATCCAAGTAGAGCCAATGAGCAGAATAGCTTCCTATAAAATAACAAAAGCAAGGCTGGCCAGGCACTATATATATTTTTTTTAAAATGTGCTACATGCAAAGACTGTAATTTCTTTCTGTTCCATCAGGGTAAAGATTGTAAGAATAATACATCGGCTGACGTTACAGACTAAAATATTCACCTCGAGGGTAAATGTTTACGTCAGTTAGGAGGCTATTACAAGTTTCAGAAAAACATTTACACAAGAGCTAGATATTCCCTCGAGTTATGACGGCCAGTGTTTGATTCTTTTCCTTGCATATATCATATAAATCATAAAATTCTGAAAAACTAATATTTTACATTTTTCCTTCTTTTTTTCTTATAGTAAGTAGCATATGAATTTATTGTACAACTTCATTCAAAACAACAAAATGACCCGAGTAAACAGTAGATAATCCTGTCTTATATGGAAGATTAATGTATACATACTTTATAATCAGAATTAACTGTTGTAATTCTCCACTCCTCAGCACATTCCTTGTACCGGCTCCATTCTGACTCAAGTTTAAAAGCCTGCCAACCATCCTCAAGAATTTCAAATGATGGGCGATAAAAAAACGGATACTTTAATGTTACATCATCTGCAAAATTTAATCAAATCATTTAGAAAACTTGATAAAATTATATGAATCTCATGAATATTTACAAACATATAACAATTTAATGTTGTACCTTTATATTTCCATGATGGTATGGCTGAATGAGTAAAGTTTTGGTGTTCCTTTTTTGTTTGACTGTAAGTCAAGGTCTAAAGCTGATGTTTCAACTTTATCAACAGAGAAGCCCTAAGGTATCCCTTCATGTGTCCTCATGTTTCCCCCATTTGTCCTCAGGTATCCCTCCATGTGTCCTCCGGTATCACTCCATGTGTCCTCAGGTATCACTCCATGTGTCCTCAGGTATCCCTTCATGTGTCCACAGTTATCTCTCCATGTGTCCTCAGGTATCACTCCATGTGTCCTCAGGTATCCCTTCATGTGTCCACAGTTATCTCTCCATGTGTCCTCAGGTATCCCTCCATGTGTCCTCAGGTATCCTTCAATGTGTCCTCAGGTATCACTCCATGTGTCCTCAGGTATCACTCCATGTGTCCTCAGGTATCCTTCATGTGTCCTCAGGTATCCCTCCATGTGTCCTCATGTATCCTTCAATGTGTCCTCAGGTATCACTCCATGTGTCCTCAGGTATCACTCCATGTGTCCTCAGGTATCCTTCAATGTGTCCTCAGGTATCACTCCATGTGTCCTCAGGTATCCCTTCATGTGTCCACAGTTATCTCTCCATGTGTCCTCAGCTATCATTCCATGTGTCCTTAGGTATCCCTCAATGTGTCCTCAGCTATCACTCTATTTGTGCTCAGGTATCCCACCATGTGTTCACAGCTATCCCTCCATGTGTCCTCAACTTTTCCTCCATGTGTCCTCAGGTATCAATGCATGTGTCCTCAGCTATCATTCCATGTGTCCTTCGGTATCCCTCAATGTGTCCTCAGCTATCACTCTATTTGTCCTTAGGTATCCATCCCTCCATGTGTCCTCAGCTATCCCTCCATGTGTCCTAAACTTTTCCTCCATGTGTCATCAGATATACATACATGTGTCCTCAGGTATACATCTTTCTATCATCTTTCATCATTTAAATCATATGCTAGCTTATGTCTTTACTAAGATTCAAGTCCCTAAGCAAAGAGAAGTTTTCTCTCCAATACAAGTCATGCTGCCTGAATCAAATTTCTTATCATAGAGAGCACAGCACAGTAACTAATGACTACAATCAGCATTTACATTGGAAACCACTAGAGACTTTAGTCTCTTGACACAATCTGTATTACTGAATAATAAAGTATGAGTCAAAAATTTTGGGGAATGGTAGTGGTTATAGTATCTGCCTCTCAACCAAGAGATCAAGCCCTACTTTGGCCACCATCATGTTTCCTCATGTGACACCAGTACTGGTTTGTTCTTGGAAGGGAACTTGGGAGAAATTCAAGCTTCAAGCTTTCACCACAATCAAGTATAAATAACAATGACAATGAGACACCGTAGTTATTCTTTATTTTATTTAGTTATTCTTTGCTGAAATAATAAAACTTAAAGGAGCTGCACTGAGGTTAAAAACATAGATTTTGAATTCTTATATAGATCAATCAAGTGATGCACTTAAAATGGAAAAATCTGCAAAATATAATAAAGCACTAAACATATAGATCATTTTATCACCTATTTTTAACTTGTTTTGAGCATCGCAACGCTTTTCATTCTTGTTTACCATTTTCCAAAATAAAAAAATTATCTGGAAAAACAGAGTGAATTAATGATCTGAAATTTTACACACATGTTATTAGTCCAGACCTACATCAAATGTTACAAAAGTCTGAGTTAATATAAGTAAGTCTTACCTATATTGGACAGTTGTTCTATCGAGTTAGCAACATTAATACAGTCCTCTGCTGAAGGTATATCGAGAGATAGGAGGGTAAAGTCCTTGCAGCGATCAAAAATCACACCACCTGATCCAATCAACCTTTTCTCTACACTATCAACACTTGTGTGCAGCAGCTGTTGTTAATAGTTAATGAAAAAATAAATTAATAAATGGATGGAAATGTGATTGTTTTTTTTATACATTAAGACATCAATCTATATACGAATCCTATAGAAATGTTGTACCGACTATCTCAGTCTCATCTGACATTTCAATTAATTCCTTTTTTAAATAATCTAACATTGCTAAAAATTAAGTAAAACGATTAACATAAAGCTGACAATTACCAACACTTGTAATGATTTTATTTGACTTTACCCGTAATTCAGTGTAATCTGACATTACCTAAAAGTCTAACTTGACATGAATTACCCATTATTCAATATAATCTGACATTTTCCATATTTCAATCAAATCCAACAGTAAACATAAATTACATGTAATCTAA
>NW_026858706.1:295000-348589 GCF_026571515.1 Ruditapes philippinarum | reverse complement strand
CGGTAAAACATTTTTTCGAAAAATATTTAAATGACCCGACATCCCCATATTGGCATTTTGAAAACAGTTATGTCATCATTTAAATCATGGAAATGGTGTTACACTTCAGGTTTTTCATGTTTCAGCTAAAAGTTCTACATGTTGTTTTGCTTGATTTTAAATATTAAAACTATTTTTACTTTGTAACTCAAAATTTATTTTTTCAACAAATAAGAACATTTAGAAAATGATGATTTTTTCAGACGTATGCAAAAATTGAATGGACTATTGTTGCTTTTTGCAAAAATTTGTAAAATTTTGTTCTGTTTTACGTAAAAAATATTTTGCACAAAATCTTTGTTGTTTAGGTGTATGTCAATTCTGACCAATTTAAACACTGGTCACATGAAAATATGCCATTACTGTGAAATAATTGATGACGCGGAATTAGTGATGTTGAGTATAAATCTCATAAGGTAAAGTATATGATGGCTTAAATATTTTATTTATGTGTTATAAATAGTTATTTACTAGTCCAACTCTCTTATTTCATGACCAGGTAAATCTGCAAATGTTATGTCAAGGGAGATAACTATATTTACAATAAATATCTAGCTCATAGTACAATTTTTTTTCAGGGTACCAATTATGCCCCACCTGGTTTTGGAAGAAGCATGGGGACAGGTGTGGGGGTTGGGGTTGGTGTGGGCAGTGGTGGAAGCCCACATGGTGCTGGATCCCCAATACCAGGTGCATCTCATGGTGCCACTGACCAACGGGAAGCTCGAACTCCACCTGGTGGCCAGCCTGCTGGGAGATCACGGCCAAGCCAGTCAGCAGGGAAGCGTTATTCTGACAGAGGTAAGTGTTAGAAACATCCTTTTGAGTTCTGCACAATATTTGGAGATAGCAAATAAGGAGCATCTATAGGTTTGGGTAATATCTTATGAGTGCACCGGATCTTGTATTAATGTTTGCTGTTTCCTTGAGAGAAGTTGTTTGTTAATAATTTTATTGTGAATATTTTACAAATATCATATTATGTTAAAGGTAATACAAAAATATGACAGTTTTTGTTAGCATAATTATACACATATTTGAGTGGTGTACTATAGGTATTGCAATTAATGTGAACTAATAATTATTATACAGAGCAGTAAAAAGCAAGAATGAATGTATATATGTTTTTTTTAATAATTCAATTTCCAAAGCATTTAAATATATATTTCATTAAGAACACATTAACATATTTGCAAATTATTCAAAATTTGGAAGAAAAAGGATAAAATAAGACTTTTATATAATTGTTATAATTATTATGTATTTGTAAATTAAAATTAAGAACAAAAATTTTTTTCAATTTTCATGAAAATATAAAATTGACTTTCAAACTTAAGACATGTCTTACTAGTCTCAAAAATGTTTTTGCTAGATTTTTTGTGCTTAATCATTAGGCTAAATTGATTGTTTTGTAAAATTCACACTGCATGCACTTGGGTGGATGATTTGTTTGGTGTGTTTTTTATGGTAACACCTTGTTTTTCTCTGCAACACTCAAGGTGCAGATGCTGAAGGTGATGGTCACTCAGAGAGGAGTCGAAGTGGACGCAGCAGTCGTAGTCGTCGTAAAGAGAGGGGGAGAGATAAAGAAAGAGGTAGCACAAGAGGTCATGAAAGGGAGAGCAGTAGAGGAAGAGAAGGTGGTAGGGATCGGTCTAGAGAGACTGACAGAAAGATTGGGTTTGAACCCTTGCAGAGACCAGAAGCTTACCATCCTCAGATGTCTAGTGGACCTGTCAACACTTTCTCTACTCCAGAGGGCGTAATGCAACCAGGTAGTATGGTGGCTCCATCTTTAGGTCAAATGGGAGGCTACTCAGGTGGTCAGATGGCAGGACCTGGAGTTATGGTCCCTTCCAATATGGGACCTCAGCAGATCCCACTTGGACCTCAGTCAGGTATTGCACCAAGTGCTTACCAGTCTTCAAATCTTTCACCAACAAGAGGACAACCTATAGGTCAACCACTAGGTCAAGGGTCATTAGGTCAACCCTTGGTTTCTTCTGGAATGCCACAGCCAAGCATATTGAAGCATCCAGGTATCCAGCCCACAAGTGGTCCAGCTGGCACAGCTCCACAAGGATATATGATTCCTCCTGGATACACAATACCACCCCCTCCTCGTCAGTTTCAAGGTGCTGGTACCAGTGTTCCTCCTCAGAGTTCAGCAGCATCAGGATTTACAGGGAACCAGGCACCAGCTTATGGTTCTACACAACCGCAAGGATTCGGTTCCACACAAACACCTGGACATGCTGGCAACCAGACTGGATTTGCTCCATTACCAACACATCCTAATGGACCAGCTGTGGTACTTGGTCAGACCCCAGGAGTGCAGGTTGGTGGGTCAGCCTTTACAGCTCCCGCACAAACACTTGCTTATAACTCGGATCGTGTTTTCCTACCTGCCTACCCAACATCTCCAAGCCGTCCAACTGGAAGAGTGTATTACAACAGGGGTGGAGGAGGAGATGGTGGTGGAGGTCCGCCTATTCCACCACAGGGAACAGGGTACAGTAGAGATAGATCACCTGATCATAATGTACGGTTCTTACCGATGGAACCACTTGCACAGGGTACACCTATAGCTGGTCACAGTATGCCTCGAACAGGGGGAGCTGGTGTTCATATGCCAAGTCCTATACGTAAGTTACCTCTTAATATTTACATAAATATTGTTGTTGCCTTATATAATTTTTGATATTTGATTGCTTTGTGGGTTTTTTTTTTGGTTGGTTTTTTTTTTTTTTTTTTTTTTTTGGGGGGGGGGGGGGGGGGGGGGGGTCTTGTTTAATTTTAATATTCCTTTTCATTCATAAACAAAGTATAAGAAATTTTAACTGTTGCTCTCTATAGCACAAAAACCTCTTTACAACAACAGTATTTTAGACTTCACATTAAATTTTTCATCTCTAGTCAGCAACGTCTCTCAACGACTGTAAGCTAAATATTCTGTTCCTTCAAAGGGTGTTGATTTGCATAGGTTGCACAGTGTAGATATATACATATGAGCCGCATCACAACAAAACCAATGTTATGCGTTTGCTACTAGCATGGATCCAAACCAGCCTGCGCGTCCATGCAGTCTGATCAGAATCCATGCTGTTCGCTATCAGTTTCTCTACTTACAAACCCTTTTACAAGTGGAGAAACTGATAACGAACAGCATGGATCCTGATCAGACTGCGCGGACGCGCAGGCTGTTCTGGATCCATGCTGGTCGCAAACGCATTACGTTGGTTTTGTCATGACACGGCACATGTATGTATTTTATTTGATGTTATACACTTAGAGAATCCATTGATTTATTTGTTAGGACTACACTGAGGTTTTTAGGGGCTGGAAATATTATTTTAGAGATTTTTACTCAGTTTAATGGAGATCTGTAAAGAAATCTTAGGTGCAAAATTTGAGATCATAATCTCTCATTCTGTTTTTACCAGAGTAACCAATTTTATTGCAAATTGACCTAAAACTAAGAATTGTTTTATCTATTTTTAGGCTAAAAATCACACTAAATATTAATTTTCAATGTAATTCTAGGTCCATTTCTTTATTATCTTTTACGTAATTTTCTGTAATATGTGTCCTAATCAGTTAATCTTTTTTAGTTTTAAATTTTACTATTTGAAATTTACATCACTTGTGTTTCCCTTATAAAAAATATCATCATAATAAATTGTAGAAATTTATCTATCTAACTTATATGGTTGTATGATATTATTCTGGTGTTATGACAAGATGTTTGCATTTAAATGTTTAATTATACCTAAAGATTACAATAATTTTTGTACAGTTCTTCCATAACTAAATGTATTTTAGAAATAGTTGTTAAAATATTCTTTAATTTTTTTATTTATTTTTTTTTTTTTTTTTTTGAAGATGAAATAAGAAAGAATGCATCTGTCAAGTTCGCAAGCTATTGTTATATAATAATTGCATATAGTATAGGTGCTAATCTATTATAGGTAACAAACAAATTAGTGTGATTAACGCCTTTAAAAAAATGTGTTAAAACATAATCCAGATCATCTGTTATAACCATATGGCGGGGAATAAATTTATAACTGAAAGGTCAAATGTTACTGCAATTAAAATAACCTGTATATAACTAATATACCTAAATAGAGGTATAAAAAAACATGTCAAAACATGATTTGGTCACATGACCACATTAAGCGGGCCGACTGTATTATGTTGGTATTATATTAGGATTATTATTCCGATACTATTAAACATCTATGAATTGATCTTTTTATATGGGTATTTGAGTTTAAATATTCAATGTTTATAAAAAAACAGAATGAATAGCCATTGAAATGTGACATGAAAAGGTTATCTTGGCATATTCTGTAGTTACACTATAGAATTTACTATACATTTTTTTTCTTACTATCAGAGTTTGAAATATTGCCTGTTGAAGCAGCGGAATAATATATTGAATGTGAAAGAAATGTGTGTGTATAGTGTGTAGTCTGATTGCTTGGATTAATATCGTATGTTTGAATAACTTGCTGATTTTGTTTGCTAGTCAATTGAGATATTGAAATCCAAACATAAATTTTAAACAATCTTAAAGTATTGTTATAACTCAAACTGGTGTTGATAACATTCAAAATCTGTTTGTTTCCCCGGTTTTGAGTTTGTAAATTCTTAAATATTTGTGAAGAAAAAGTTGTAAAAACTTGTTTATATCTTAAAAAAAAAAATTATGGATAAATGTTGTACTGAGGGGAACATAAGTGTTTGAGTTTTTTGGGTTTTTTTTATACAAAATGGAATATTTTAGATTATAGGATGTTAATATAACTGATATAAAGAAGTCGCCATCTTTATTTCTGCCTTAATGAATTAGTTAATGAAGAAAAAGTTTAGTGATTAGCAGATTAAAATTATTTTTACATGGTGATAATGTTTAATAAAGTGAAAAGATATTCATGCAACTTACTGGGATTTTATAATGTATCTTAACTGACGTTTTGTACATAGGAATATTAAAAAGTAAATTCTAAATGCAAACATAGCATTGACAAGGTAAGAAATTTTTTGTTTTATTTTCCTCCAATTTAGTTCTATTTGAAATAAACTTATACACAAACCTTCATCATCCACTTATACTGCTTTTGATCTATTCTTTTCAAGGTCATAATCTATTTAATTCAATATAATTATATAGGAGGGTATTACATGATTGTAGCTTTAAGTGGTTAAAGTGTCTGCCTCTCTACAAAGAAAATGTATATATGGTATGAGCCATTCTCGGGTTTTAACCACATTTCATTTAACCATCAAACTCTTGTTGGTTTGTTTAAATGAAATTCGGATGCAGATATTAGCATGCCCTTGTATTGCCAGATTTGCAAACTTTTGAAATTTTATTCTAACAGTAATTATTTGTTAAATCTTACTATTAAAAAACTTTATTTTCAACCAGTTTTTAAAAATAAAATGGTAATATGATTTTTTTTTGATACTAATTTTACCCAAAGCGGGGAAATTTGGTCTATTTATGATGAGAATGATTGAATTATGAAATAAAACATTATAAAATTATCAAAATGGATTAGATTTTAGAGTTTGTCTAAACAATAAATAATATGATAATATAAATACATTAAATAATTTAAAAATAAATGTGTTGAGATAAATACAATACATCAGAATGATTTAATACATTATAATATTACATCATTATAAGTTCTATATGTACATAGATCTACAACATGGGAATTCAGCCATGCACGAGGAATAGGCTGTAATTTAGGATTCAAGTCTTGCTTTTATATTTTTATAAATTTGTATTATATATTACAGTCTGCAGGTCATGTCTTTCATAGTAATTGACAGCAAGACTGATGACAACAAAATTTATAACTATTTCATTATTTTATACTGTTGTCAATATACAGGTTTTTGTAAACTGATTTGTTTGTATCACAATTACAATCTTCTGTATCTGGCATCTTGCCTGGCAATGCACAGCCTAGTCTCTTCATATGACACCAGTGCTGGTTCACTGTCAGGAAATGGACTTGAAAGTATACAAATATTAGGTTTCAATCTTTTATCACTATCAATGTAAAATGAATAGTGTAAACAGCCATACAAGAACAATTAAACTGACCATTATAACAAAAATAGCACTACATTGATAATTTTGTTTTTCTGTTAATATCAAACAATGATAAGTGAAGTGGATTTAGATGTTGCTCAAACTATTGCCCCTTTCCTCTGTTGGTTTGAATTCCACCATAGATTCAATTTTCTTTGATGTAGTTCTTTCCATTGAAATATATATGGTGAAGTAGTATAATAGCAAATATAAAGAAAACCCAGTATAAATGATGATATTTTCATATATTTATAGGTGCTGTAGGTAGAGATCAGTCACCTAGAAGAATGGCACAGCCAGCTGCCGGTGCTGGTGATGACACTTACCTATTCTGTAATGTCCCAGAACACCATGATTTGGTAAATATTAGCTCAACTGCTTTACTGTTTATACTTTACCATTGATATGTTGAAATTTTGTAATGGATTTGTCCAGCTATGAATTTGGAACAGTCCATTCAAAGTTTAAAGGATTTCAATAAGAAAATAGAAAAATTGAGTTAAGAACCGTATAGAGTCACAGATATGCACGCTGGTCTGGCTGTATACTTGTAACAAGTCTAATCCCTTCAGGTTAATTAGTAGTGTTATAGCATGTTTAGTGTTAAAGTGGCATATTTTAATGCTACAATATTCTTAAGAGTTTAGCATTGGCACTTTCATTATATAGTACTGATTAATTAGATACAAGTCTGTTGACCTCAATAAAACTATGTTTTCATAAAGATGTCTTAAATTGATGGAGAGGAGAAGAAAGCTGCTAGGTTTACTATCACTCGTCAGATTCTTGCCTGTTGGTTTGGATGTCATTTGAAACAAAGTTTACTTGAGAATATTTCCTTTTTTTTGCCTCTTGGTATGAATTAAACTAATAGTAGACTTCAATTCCTTTTTTTATAGCTCCATGCTAAGTAAATTTTCACTGCCTTATTAGTTTTAAAACTAGGCATTAATTAATAGCTTCTATCTATAAATCTCTATGAGAAGTTTTTCATTATGTTAGTGACAATATTAACAATATTGCTCTACATTGTGCCAACTTCTCTTGTACACCTCGTTCATGCTGAAGTAGAGCAATACAAGGTAAGTTTCCTGCTCGAGGAAATTAGCACTTAATGGTTGCTTTGATAGCACTTGAATTCAGGACATCATGATTCTGATGTGTCTGTCTTACTAATTGACCATTACTGACCACTTATGTTTAAAATGTTTGTATAATATCTATGTATAATAACCCAATAAGTAGCTTTCTGTTGATTTTTCAAAGTTCATATGGAGGAGATTAAAGTTTTAAAAAACATTGTCAATACAGTCATTAGATAGATCTGGACATTGTAAATATTATGACCCTTTCAAAAATATCTACATTGTCACACAAACCTGTACAAACCTGTATGCTATCTTACAATGATTTATAAGTGTTTTATTTCATTGAATTGGAAAAAAATGGAAAAAAATATAGAAACAAATTGATGTTCAGCAGATATAGAATGTTAAAATTACAGCTATATGTTTACCTATACACTTGAACTAAACTATAATACTCAGGGTTTCAAGTTTTATGTAAATATTGCCTAATATCTGAAAGTCTTATTGAAAACAATATATCAAAATAAAATCAACACATTGGATATATTTAACACTTGGTCAAAAATATTTGATACCATGGGGTTACATTTCAATCTCCATGCAAGATAAAATTCTGCTATGTACAATCATGTACAGATGCCCTCTATAATCATTAGTTCAAGTAAGATTTTATCTTTAATTTTCTTTATCTTTAATTCTCTACAGATATTATCTGAAATTAAAGATTGAACAAGGCCCATACATTAATTGATGAATATATTATGTTTCATAAACCCCTAGCGCTAATTAGCTATGAACATAATATCCTAAGAGGTAATACTGCCTCCGTGGTCGAGGGGTTAGAGTCGATGACTTCTAATCCTGTTACCTCTCTGGCATGGGTTCGATCCCCGGGAGATACTTTGGTAGTTAAGCGCGGAGTAAGGTAGTCTAGTACTGGTGTAACTCTCCAGGAATGATAATAAGGAAACTACCCGCCTATATGACTGAAATACTGTTGGAAAAAGGCGTAAAATAAAACAAACAAACAAATCCTAAGAGGTTTTGCTTGTAGGCCAATGAAGTTAGAAGTAATGCACACTTTCTAATAAACTAATTTGATTAAGAATAAATTATGCAGTGTGTCAACTATATTAAATAAGGTAAAAATCATTATCTGTTCGACAATAGATCAATCTAATAAAGAAGTAAGCTTATTATAGACAAGTTTTAAAATTAACTCCTTAGGCTAGTTGATATATTAGTTGTCTAAATACCTTAATTATATCATAAAATTTGGTTTTGTTATCAAAGATTTTATTGAACATTTAATGGGTAAGGCTTAAGGCAAGGCGTCTCTTTATACATCTATAATTTATTATCTATTTCTTTTATAGAACATATTGAACATATTGTTTATTAGATTTTAGATTTAAACATAGTTTATCATCTATACATGCATTACATATAAAGGTCATGTCAAATAAATAATAAAATTAATATGAATATTAATATTATTTACGTAAATGAAGGTATGTGTTGACAAGCAAATTAATTAACTCATTAAACAAGTCGGCAATAAATTTTAATATAGAGCAGTTTATGAAAAAGTCATTTTGTCGTAGCATGTTTTCTCGAATTTTAAGTGCACATTTGATGAACATCACCAAAATTTGTCATCTGTCTTGTGATTCACAGATCTTTAGCAGTTCAATTAGCTTAAACATACTTGGTCGTAGTGAAAAAGAGTATTCATTTAATATATCGTTTTCTAATGACTCTGTATCTCGCACATTTAAGCATAAAGTGATATTCGTCCTCTATCTCGCCATTTTCACAAATTTGACACAGTCTATATTCTCTGTCTATTCTATTATTTCCCATAACGTCCGGTTTCTATGCGTAAACAGTGCGCAGATGTTCTCATTCTTGTTATGAAAAGTCCTCTGTGATTTTTGTCAACAAGTCTAAATAAGGTTCATATTCGAAATTCTCTTTAACATGTTTATATACCCAATAATACAGGTTTGCTATCGATATCACTTCTCCATTCCTGAAGAAAACAGTCAATCACTCTTTGTTTAAAACACGGAATCAAACTTTTAACCGTCAATAATACTGTCCTGTATTTCCCAAAGAATATCCATATCCATAGTTTTCTAATAAAACTTTTAACTTATATGCCCAGTTCTTTTTACCATGAATAGCCATCATTAAGCAGCTCCCTTAATATAAACGTTTTTAACGATACAATTATCGGAATTTAAAACTTTTATCCAGAAACTTGAATATCTTAACAAAACGATTTATATAAAAAGCGGATAGCGCCCTAGCTCTCCATATACAGACACATTACTTACTGACATTTTAACATTAAGAAGTCTTTTACAAAACTTTAACTGCACTCGTTCAATTTCTTTAGCTTTTGAATTACCCACACTTCTGCTGCATAACTTAATATAGATGTTACAAATGAGTCAAACAGCTGACATTGAACTTTAAGAGTAAAATCAAATTCACTGATATTATAGTTTAAACAAATTCATAGCTTTCATTGCTTTACCAATTAACAATTGTTGATTACAGTTAAAATTTCCATTTGAACCACAATACAGTTCCAAGAATAATTAAATGTATCTACAATATCCAACGTTTTCCCCGTTATACTCCCATTTCTCATCGTCTCTCAACGCACCTCTTCGTCTAAAACTACCATTATTTTTGTTTTCTCTTCATTAACCTTTAAACCCCAACGATCACAGTAAATTCGTAGATTGTCTAAATGTGACTGCAAACCCTGCACTGTTTCAGACAGTAGAATCATATCATCAGCGTATAAAAGCAATATAAGTGTCAAGTCTGCTATATTTACACTACTATCAATATTTGAACCTAAATACAATTCTAAATCTTCGATGAAAATTGACCACAGCAAAGGCGAACATATTTCTCCTTGCTTTAGGCCTACGCTACTTCAATGAATTCAGAAAACGTATTACAGTGACGTACTTGACTTTTCACGTGCTCATACATCGACCTCACTACACGTAACATTTTTCCAGAAATTCCAAGGTTAAACATTTTGTACCATAACGCGTTCCTATAAACGCTGTCGAAACATTTGCTCATATCAATGAACGCAGCATACAAACGAGAGCCATTTCCAAGAAATTTTTCTCTATTAATCCGTTTAAACAAAATATAGCATCGACTGTGGAAAAACCTTTTTTAAATCCAAACTGAGCGTCGGAAATAATATTATTTTTTTCACACCATTCGAGTTAAACGCTTATTTAACACAGATGTAAATCAGCTTTGCTAGGACACTGATCAATGTTATTCCACGATAATTGTTCACATCATTTTCGTTTCCTTTTTTAAATAATGGGATAATTATACCTTCCGACCATTTTTCCGGGAAAACACCGGTATCAAATATGAGATTAAAAAGATCTGTTAAATGGCCTATTAATATATCCCCAGATTCAATTAACAATTCATTGATTAAGTTATCAGTAGAGCCTGCCTTTCCACGTTTTAAGGTTTTCAAAGCCGCTAAAACTTCTGTCTCTGATATAGTATTATCTAATTCTGAGAAGATAGGATTATCCGCATTAATGTCTTCCGACGCAAACCGTTCGCTTTCAACATCAGTTGTGATATTAATTTCATTACTCAGGTTTTTAAAATACTGGTAGAAATCACTTGTAGACAAGGAATTTCCGCGCATCCTTCGTTTTTCAAAAAGTACTTCCAAAAGTCTCGAGGCTTTTTCTTGCGCAAACCTTCTATCTCCTTTGATTTCCGTGCTTTTATAAGCTAGTTTTCTTACGATTTACGAGTCGCTTATATTCCCGTTTAAAAGTTAATAACTGATTCCTATTTTCATTACATTTATCTAAGTTGAAAACTTCTAGTGCTTTTAAATATATCCTCCGTTTTATTCACACATTCATTATCGAACCATTCTGATGATTTTAAATGCGATTTTGTGCAAATTTATGTTTCACCTTGTTATGATTTGAACGTGTTTCAAACAACGGCGCTGACGCACTATTTATTAAACGTGTAAATCCTGTGACAGTTTCATTCACATGTGCTTTATCATTTCCGGTTCTATTTTTCAAATAAATGCGTTAAAATGTGGAAGTGACACTATAATATTGCTTCTAAAGGCATCCCGTTTTGAGAATTCCACTTTATTCTGGAATGACTATATTCATTTTCAACTTCCGGTTCTTTATACATAAGTGCGATGATGCTGAACTGTAACATAGCATGATCTGAAAACATGGTAAAATCACTTGTGCCGAATGTACCAATTCGCCCCAAGTTAGCCTGGTGACACAGTAAATAATCAATTGTTGAACAACCATTGTGTCCGTAATATGTGAAGGAACCCTTATCTAAACGCCCATTGCAAATGCGTAGCCCAGTAGCTTTACATAAATCAAGTAGTTGTATGCCATAATTGTTAAACACTTTGTCAGAATTTGTCCTTGGAATAGGTTCATCTGGTATGTACTCTTCGTTATCGATGATCGAGTTATACGATCGTTCACAATATAATCAGGTTTCGAGCCTACACGGGAATTAAAAATCCCCGCCGACCAAAAACCATTCCTAACGCCTGAAATTCGTTAATATCAGTCTGTAGTAAGTCAAAAAGATTACAATTGACAACATCGTACGCAGGCGAATCTTCACCCCATAGATATATTGCACATAAAATATATATCCGAATCGAATTTAAAAAAGTTTGCAATCAAGTCTAATCCATATAATAGTATCATGGTGGTTTCTTATTATCTCAATACCCGGCTCTAATTCGTTTTTAACATATAAGACTATACCACCACTACACCTTTTAGCTCTTCTATTTTGAAATTTCCTGTAGAAATTAAAGTTTGTGTAACCTTCTAAAATTGATTTTACTATATTTACTGGTCCAAGATTCTAACAGGAAAAACAATATCCTGATTTGATATTAATTTGCAAAATTCATCACTATCTTGTTTATCAGCGGAAAGACCATTACAGTTTCCAAATACTAATTTTCACATCACCCCCATGAAACTGCTACGCAACTTTACCAAACTCCCCGTTAGTGTATAATTTCCCGTCGACAAACAGTTTATTGTACTTTTATAAATGCATCTTTCTTTGCTTTCCGAGCTTTCAACATGATTGGTATTAACTTTTCTTCTCTGCTCTACTATTTCTTGAGGATATTGATCGTGCATATATTTCCCTGACGCCTTCGAATCTACATTGTCCTTAAATGATTTTACATAATCTTTCATTTTTACCTCTTGAAATACTACTAGGATATTTCTCGGTTTGTCATTCTTTTTCGGACCCAGACGTTTTACTGAATTAGTTTTTTATATCACCAATTTCCTCATCCGGAATCTTCAAATCCTTCTTGAAATACTCGATTACACACATTCTTTAGTCTGTTCCATGGTCTCGTTCTGTTTCTCAGCTATACCACCAATAATTAAATTTTCATCATAGCCTTAGCCTGCATGTCAACCACTTCGTCCTTTATGCGTCTATTTTCGCTTTTCAAACTTTGAACTTCATCCTTTGTTTTCTCAATATCAAAATCATGAGCTTCAACTGCCTCTCTAACATCAGAGATTTTTTCTTCATTTTTGGACACCCTTTTATCTAAATCAGACCACAGCTTGGATATTTTATTATCAATTATATCAATACAGGTACATCTATTTAGCCCCAAATCTTTGGTTTTCTAATTGATTAACTCTGTAATTTGATTATTTGAAACCAAGGTACAAATCTAAATGGCATCTTCTGCGTGTCAGTAAAGATAAAATATTCAATTCAATTGATATTGTTCGATTATGAAAAAAATACCCTGTAGTTATCCTTGTCATTGAATTGTATGAGATTTCACACTGGTTATTTAAGATCAGATTATTTGTTTGTCTGTGTAAATTGACTCTTTTAATACAAAATCATGCTGACAGGCATGTTCTTATCTCAATTAATGAAATATTATATTTCTAATGATTTGTGTGCTTGCTTATATTTATACAGTATATATATCATAGGTATATCCTTACAGAATTTGATATTTATGAATGCAGTTGTTTTAACAAATTTAAACTTTTTTTTTTATTAAAATTAATGTCTTCTCCTTGTTGAATAGAAAAATATGTTGTAAAATGCATCATCTTAATATAAGAGCCATCATTTAGTGTCAGCTTCACATACATGTATCATGAAATCAAATCTTGTTAGCATGTAATAGTTATCAGTCAAATGTTTATAAATGTCTCATTGAAACAACATCCATGTCACACAGTATAAAATTTTAACGGTGCACATTAGCCCTGTATAATGGCAAATTATTTTATATATTATTTAAGTTTTTGCATTATAGCTTTTTAAAAAAAACAACATCTATTGATATATTATTTAGGAGTTCATGATATAAGGCATTTTAACCTGATGGAAGACATTGTTTCACCTCAAATGTTCTCATTGTTGTAAGTGTTGCTGATTGGGCTGTAAGTGAAATTTCCTAGTGACAGTTGACCTTGGACATTGACTCTTATGGTCATTACAATTTCATTGCTGAATCAAAGTTATGTGGAATTAGGAGTTCTGGTCACTTCCGGAAAGTTTATAATTACTGGTTAGTTATCTAGGAAAGCCAGTTAGGTGCACCAAAGCAGAGATATGACCAAATATGTGTTGTAATTAGCTTAAGAGTCAGACAAACAAACAGACTGACCTATTTTGAGGGCTAAACAACTATTTGTTAGGACTTATAAATTGGGTCTGTTCTAATTTAATAATGATAGATTAATTTTTTCCGTTTGTTTACAGGAGGACTATATTGCAGAACTTCAAGAAAAACTGAAGAAATTAAAAGCCAGAATTGCCAATGAAAAGGTAAATTAATTGTCAAAGCATATGTTTGTATGGTTATGATTGATGAAGTACTTTTTTATGTTTTGATAATTACATCAGTTTTCACTTAACTCTCACAATAGGTGTTTTAAGTTATCTGTGGCTCTGCAGAGCCACCGTGTAGTAATGCTCCTGTCCCTAACCCTTTGGGCCTTAAATTATGTGTAGGTCCACTGTATGACATATAAATTCCTACCCCAATGGGCCTAACCCATCTTACACAGGAGGGTTAGGGACAGGAATCACAGCCACTCTACCACAAAATCCGTATTATGACCCATCCTGAACTATTAAATGAACCAAAAGTTCTGCTTGATGTTACAGCTTTAATCAGTTTTGAATTTCCAAATGCCCTGTCACTGCTCTTTTGAAATGTTGGTTTTCACTTCTGGTTTTCATATTGTAGGAACTTCAAGGTGCCATTCAGGATGAAAATGATTACAACCTGATAAGACGTCTGAAAGGAGAATTGCTGGTCAGTATTTACTGTTTATATAAGTATTTTTTGTAACTACCGTATTTTATGGTCAACTTTCATCAACAAAATGATGCTAAAAGGCATAAATGGACAACAGGTGAAATCTAAGTGTTAAATTCACAAGGGATGTTGAATTCCTCTGTGTGAGGAAACTTTGTCTAGCTGGCATATTAAGAGACACTGTCATTCTCATATCCACCACACCCTTCTGTCTCTTTAGTAGTGAAAGCTCTTGCAGGGAGAGACCATTACATGATTAAGCACATCGAACATTTATTTTTTTTCTACAGTATAAAACTGCAATCTTGTTATTTTGTTCTCAATGTGTCTTCTCTTGCTGTTTGTGATGAATGTTATATATTTTGCTTAAAATTTTTATTGAAAAAAAAAGCCTATATTAGTTATGGAAAAAGAAAATATTCAGTGATATTTTTTTCTATTTACATGGACTGATTGAGCAAGACAAAAAAAAGTGATGGAGCATCCCACTGCATACCATATTCTGGTATATACTAGACAATGTGTTTGAAAGATTAAATGCTGAAATCCCGCCTTTTCACCTACTGAAATACACTTTAAAATGTAATTCATCCATTCACACCAATTTATATACGATGATTAATAAAAAGTGTACCAATCAGCATCTAGAGTTATTGCCCTAACACTGTATTGAGTTTAATCCGTTAATTACATTATACAGGAGAGAAGAGATGAGTTAGAAGGTTTGGACCTGGCTATAGAGAGACAGCAGAAGAACTTAAAGAATCTGAAAGCAGAGGAAAAACAACTTCATTTTGAGAGGCAGACTGCCAAAGAGGAACTAGAATTTATGAGAGACCAAAATGTAAAAAGAAAAAGGTACATATACTTGATGGCTTCTATGCCCTAGTCATATAGTAAAATATTAAAGTTCCCCGCCTTTTCGAAGAAGAAAGGGGGATATAGAAATAGGCTTCGTCCGTCTGTCCGAGCAGACGAGAGCTACATTATGAGGTTTAGGTTTATGTACAGGCACTCTGTATGGGGTTCATTCCGTAGAGACATGTATTATGTGGTTAAAAATGCTCTTATGGGGTTAAAAAAATTTGCTCTTGTGGGGTTAAGAGATCAAAGGAATAACCCTACAAACACGTCTGCTAAGTACGTCCGTCTGTCCATCCGTCACACTTTCGTGTCCGGTCCATAACTTTGTCATTTATGAAAGGAATTTGAAATAACTTGGCACAAATGTTTATTATAATAAGACGATGTGTCATGCGCAACAACCAGACCCCTACCTCCAGGGTCAAGGTCACACTTGCTCATTCAAGGTCAACATTGCCTATTTTAGGGTATATGTCGTGTCCGGTCCATAACTTTCTTATCTATGAAGGGATTTTGTAAATACTTGCCATAATTGTTCACAATAATCAGACGATGTGTTATGCGCAAAAACCAGTCACCTACCTTCAAGGTCAAGGTCACACTTGGAGGTCAAATATTAACATAGTCTGTTTACACAGGGTATATTTCGTGTCCGGTCCATAACTTTGTCATTTATGAAAGGAATTTGAAATAACTTGGCACAAATGTTTATTATAATAAGACGATGTGTCATGCGCAACAACCAGACCCCTGCCTCCAGGGTCAAGGTCACACTTGCTCATTCAAGGTCAACATTGCCTATTTTAGGGTATATGTCGTGTCCGGTCCATAAACTTTCTTATCTATGAAGGGATTTTGTAAATACTTGCCATAATTGTTCACAATAATCAGACAATGTGTCCATGCGCAAAAACCAGTCACCTACCTTCAAGGTCAAGGTCACACTTGGAGGTCAAATATTAACATAGTCTGTTACAGGGTATATTTCGTGTCCGGTCCATAACTTTTGTCATTTATGAAAGGAATTTGAAATAACTTGGCACAAATGTTTATTATAATAAGATGATGTGTCATGCGCAACAACCAGACCCCTACCTCCAGGGTCAAGGTCACACTTGCTCATTCAAGGTCAACATTGCCTATTTTAGGGTATATGTTGTGTCCAGTCCATAACTTTCTTATCTATGAAGGGATTTTGTAAATACTTGCCCATAATTGTTCACAATAATCAGACGATGTGTCATGCGCAAAAACCAGTCACCTAACTTCAAGGTCAAGGTCACACTTGGAGGTCAAATATTAACATAGTCTGTTACAGGGTATATTTCGTGTCCGGTCCATAACTTTGTCATTTATGAAAGGAATTTGAATTGACTTGGCACAAATGTTTGTTATAATAAGACGATGTGTCATGCGCAACAACCAGACCCCTACCTGCGAGTCAAGGTCGTACTTGCACATTCAAGGTCAACATTGTCTATTTGAGGGTATACATGTATGTCGTGTCCGGTCCATAACTTTCTTATCTATGAAGGGATTTTGTAAATACTTGCCAATAAATTGTTCATAATAATCAGATGATGTGTCATGCACAAAAACCGGTCACCTACCTCCAAAGTCAAGGTCACACTTGGATTGTCTATTTGAGGGTATACATGTATGTCGTGTCCGGTCCATAACTTTCTTATCTATGAAGGGATTTTGTAAATACTTGCCATAATTGTTCATAATAATCAGATGATGTGTCATGCACAAAAACCGGTCACCTACCTCCAAAGTCAAGGTCACACTTGGAGGTCAAATACTTACATAGTCTGTTACAGGGTATATTTTTGTGTCAGGTCTATAACTTTTTCATAGATCAAAGGATTTTGAAAAATACTTCGCACAATAGTCATTATAATAAGAGGATGTGTCATGCGCAACACCTGCATTCCTACCTCCAAGGTCAAGGTCACACTTAGAGGGAAAAATTAACATAGTCTGTTTATAGGGTATATTTTGTGTCGAAATCTAGAACTTCTTTCATAGTTTACAAGGGATTTTGGAATAATTGGCACAAATAGTCACAATAATAAGCCGATATGTCAGGTACAACACCTGCACCCCTACCCTCTTAAGGTCAAGGTCACACTTAGAGGTCAAAGGTTAACAAGAGTCTTGTTATTTGGTAATATTTTTTGTCTCGTCCATTACTTCTTTCATAGATTAAGGGATTTTTGAAAGTACTTGGCACAAATAGTCACAATGATTAGATGATATGTCATGTGTAACATCTGTGTCCCCTACCTTCAAGGTCAAGGTCACACTTAGAGGTCAAAGATTTACGTAGTCTGTTATAGGGTATATTTTGGTGTCCAATCTATAACTTCTTCATAGACTTTCAAAAGGGATTTTGAAAAATACTTGGCACAAATAGTCTCAATAATAAGACGTTATGTCATGCCACAACACCTGCTCCCCTACCTCCAAGGTCAAGGTCACACTTAGAGGTCAAAGCTTAACATGATAGATTTTTAAATTCCGTGTTTCATTTTATTTTTTTAACAAATTTATTGTTACATTTGCAGATCTAGCATTGATCATAATTTTGGACTGAATGTCCTGAGATCCATACCTCAATTTTTTGAAATAGCAATTTTATGCTTCATATAAAACTTCCGGGGCGGGGGACGTTGGTAACTCTGTTACAAATTCTTGTTATAATATGTAGAAAAATATTAACATTAAAACTACTCTGAACATTTTTTTAGAGCTTTCAAACCACATGTTCCTCACCATTGTGGGTTCCAATCTCGTCAGAGTCTCTAATTGATTGTATTCTTTCATGTGAGGAAGCTAGCATAAGGAATTTAGCTGGTTCTACTCTGATGCCTGTTTGTGCCTCAAATAATGTGTGCAGGGGCATCATTCTGATGTCTTCCTCCACCAGTTAAGCTAGAAAGTGGCCATATGACTGCTACTATGTTGGTGCGTCGTAACATTATGTTATGCAAGTTACTGGGGGGAAAAGTGTAGAGAAATACAACTTCAATTTTCAGAAAAGTGCGTGTATATCCGGACGATGAGGACAGTTTTGATGAGAGAATGGAGAACTCTCGTAAAAAGATGATTAAAGATGAGATTCGGTGCTTAGAAGAAACGCTAGCCAAGAGAAAAGCTCAGTTACGCGAGGCTGATAGATTACTGAAGGAGTGTAATACAGACTTGAAGTGTGCTAGAGAGGAGGTAACTATTTACTCTAGGTTTTACGGTTTATAATAAAATGAAAGGCCTATGTCACTGGTGTAGTCAGCATAACCTGTATTATCCCCAGTCTGATTAAGAAATAGTTTAGTAAAATTACTTTAGTATTTGTGTTATGGTGTTCTAATGAAGAACATTTTTTGCTGAATTTTGTTTTGTTGTCACAAATATTAAATCTGACTAGAATGGTTAAGAATATGTTTAAAGAGTATATAAGAATGTTTGAATCAATGTGTATAAAATTATATATCACTAATTGATAAGATTGATATAAAAATCTGTTTTAAAATTTATGAAAATTTATTGATTTTGAGTCAAAAAAGATAATTGAATAAATGAAGGAAACTTCATTCTAACGAACATTCATCCATGAACTAAAGTGATTGACCTTTGATTTCTGTCCTACTACCTCTTTTGGTTTCATTATCTTGATAATTGAGATTGAACATATCTTTTGATTTTTAAAATAAGAGGAAACAAGGCCTTAGGTTGTGACTCATGTAGGACTTGAATCTATGATCTGTGGGTCAAGAGACAAACACCTTATCCCCAATTATATGCATGTAGTTTTTATGTCAATATGACTAAAATTACTTTCCAACATAACATGGCAATAAGATTTGTAAAGAACGATACCTCTATATTCTATTTTTTTCCTACAGGCGAGAGAAACTGTTAGAGAATATGACAAGGCATCAGTAGGACTAGAAAGTACTGTAAAAGAAACGTCAGAGCTTGAGAAGAGAGCTAATGTTGCTGGTATAGAACTTATAAAAGCTACGGAGAAACTTAGTGCCATCAGGCGTGAGATCAAAGACAGTGAATCACGACGCTCGAAACAAGAGAGACTGCTGAAAGACGTTACTCAGGTATTTTTGATTTGTTGAAAGTTTCTACCCAAATGCTGTGACTGAAACTCTGCATCTCTTTGCTAATTATGAATTATAAATTTAAGAACTAATGCAAATGTAACCATGGTGAATTGTAGAGTTTATGATGTTTTGAATACATACATGTGCATAGGCATAAAGATCTGTTCATTGTAAACACATTGTCAGAACATTCACAGTATATAAGCAATTGTGCTTCCTGTAATTGCAAGAAAGGTTCAAGTAAAAATTCATAGGCTCTCAAGAAAGGTACAGTGATCGGAAGTATTACATGCTTGTGTAACTCACCCCCAAGCTTAGTGTTTTTAAAAGCCCGAAAAAATATAGGCTTTTTAAGGCTGGGGTTAGTGGGTTTCCCTTTTTTTTCTGTGACTTGGGCAACAAAATATTTGTGTTAAAAGAACTTGAAATTTACACAAAGAATCAAAACAAACGAAAATTTAAAAATTTAAAATTTAAAAGTACCCCTTTTTTTTTTTGTTACAAATTAATTTTTAAAAAGAGAAAGCCCGATTTTTTAAAAATTTAAAAATTCAAAATAAGAATAACTTTAACAGAAGTAAGTTGTGTTTAAAAAGATCCTACGTTTTCATACCAAATATTTAATAGTGTATACTTTGGGCATATTTTTAAATTTCCCAAATTGAATGAATTTTTAGAAAAAAAGAGCCGCGTCACGACAAAACCAACATAATGGGTTTGCGACCAGCATGGATCCAGACCAGCCTGAGCATCCGCACAGTCTGATCAGGATCCATGCTGTTCGCTATCAGTTTCTCTACTTGTTATAGAGTTTGTAAGCGAACAGCATGGATCCATGCTGGTTACAAACCCATTGTGTTGGTTTTGTCGTGACGCGGCTCAAATTATGTTAAATAGATAAGGCCATAGAAAATTAATCTTTATACTCTCATCCAGGTTTCAAGAAATAATTGGGGCGGGTGGGTGGAATTTATAATTTATTTTATCCATCACTTTTAAGACCTGAAAAAACAGAAATGTATGAATAAACAAAAGTGTTTAAATCTATATTTTTCAAATATATTGATGAATGTCGCATCATTTCCACCCAGATTTTGATCAAAACTAAACCCAAACCAATCACAAACAGTTTTCTTGTGTACTGCATCATATATTTCACATTTATGACGAACATTTGACAATTTTACTGATCGAAAACGAACGTATTTTAAATCTTGATCACTAAAACATTGTAAAACCTCAGTCTGATTTTTATGCGTTCGTCCCGCAAATATTCGACCACGATTTTCGGACGAATTTTCGTCCACAGTCGTCTGCGAAATGAACAATTTTTTTTTATGAAAATAAATTATTTTGGAGCGGAAAGATTTTGATACTGGCGGGCGAGGATGAGAGTCTAAAAATTAATTTTCTGTGGCCTAATAGGGCCTTAAACAATTAGATGTTGCAATATCAAGTACAATAAAGTCTCAGGTAATTTTCATTGAGATTTCAAAATGCACGAATTTATAAATAAATTTGTGTATAATATCATTGTACAATGACTTCAGATATTTAGCATCTTGTGATTAACTGTATATAACAGTTGATTATTTTTTTGTTCAGTTTGAGAATAATAAATCATTTGTGCTTCTCATTATGAAAATTTTTTCCTTTTTTAAAAATTTTTTCCCTTAAAAAACCCAAATTTTTTTTAAAAATAAAGATGGATAATGTTTTAAAAAGAAAAAAAAAAATTTTTTAGGGTGGGGGTTTCAAAAATTTTTAAAAAAAAATTTTTTGTTTAATGAGCTCATTTTGGTTTAGGAATGTTTTTTGTGGTTAAAAAGGGTTTGATAAAAAAATTATGTTTTTACAAAACCTTTTTATTTGGTTTTTCTAAAAATGAAAATCAATTTGCTTTTAACAAAAAGGAATATGTTCGGGTTTTAACCCTGATTTCAATTAAAATTTTCCTTTTTATTTTCAGGTTTTTAAGAAAATTTACAAAATTAAAAGTTGCCCGGGCAGCGTAAACAGAAAAACGAGAACCCTTAAAAGCTTTAAAACGAGATTCGGAAAAAAATATTTGCCCAAGAAAAACGTCGGGGTTTTGCAAAAAAAAGGAGAGATCAGGTTGGGTTTTTTTTAAGATTTATAATTACATTTTTTTAGTTCCCAGTAAATATGCTAAGGGGTTTTAAAAATTTAATTACACTTTTTTTTTCTTATCTTACTGTAAAAGGGGAACCCCAAAAAGGTTTACCCCCCTTTTAAATTCCCCATTTATTATGGAAGGATTGTTAGCCTAAGCTGAGGGCTTGGCTTAGAAAGTGTGCCCCTTTTCCAAACTAGTCAAACCCTAATGTAATAAAAAAAGATAGGGCCCCTAAATCATATTTTTTTCCCCAGTTAACCAAAAACCCAATTAATTTTAAATTTCAAGGGGCAAAACACAAAACAAAAAAAATGCCTGGCTTTTTTAAAGAAAAATTTTTTAAGCAAATGACCGAAAGTGAGCCAGTTTGAGGGAAAAATCCCTGTTGGAACAGATTTCTATGATTTTCACAACAATTTAATTCTATATTAAACGACAATAGGTCCTAAACTTCTTTGTTTTATCAAAAAGTTACCAGTAACCCTTAGTATCAATCAAAACAATGAAAAATTACCTCACAATCCATCTATATATTGTATATTAGTTATTGCCAAGCTCTCTTGTCATCACAAAACATATGCATGTATTTGATGTCAGATACATGAAAAATGTAGCCACTCAACTATGGCTGTGCAATATGGGGATGCCATTACGTTCTTTTGTAATTTATATTGTGATGAATTATAATCAGTATAAGATAAACTAAAGAGATTTGCAGATTAGTATAAACCATTCATGTTGATCAATTCCTTTAATAAAAAGTCAATAATGTCATATACATATGTTATGGGATACATTATAATATTGATATCATAGAAAATATATGAAGTTAATTTATCAATATTGATATTCTGCTGCTGAGTATTTGGTCTATTTTTAGTAACAAAATGTTATAACATTTAATCTGTATGATTTTGTTACTGACACCCCTTAATTTGTATTACAAACTAGTCCAAATACACTGAATTTTATATTAATTTTTGAAATTTGTGAATTAGGGTCATGAAGTGTTTAGAGTTTGAAAATTTTGTAGAACTGTGGATCATTTCTTTCTTACAATCTGTGAAACATTCTTGAAATTTTATAATCCTAATTTGCAAAATTATTTTAGATTATGTAAATTTTTTATTTATACAAAGAAAAAACAAACTCAAAACAAGAGTAGAATTTATTTTCTATAGAAAGTGATCTGCAGTTTTGAAACTGTAGCCTGAAGAAACTAAGTTTGATAATAGAATTTATAGATCATAGTTGGGTTAACTTTTAGAATACTTTCTTAGACTGTCAACTATTTCCTATATGTCTTACATTAACAACCCAAAATGCAAGTACTATTTTTTATATACTGAATGTGAATTTCAATTAACAGAGGAAAATTTTTGAGATAAGGTCCATTTTGGGGACTTACAGAGCTCCAGATAGCGTGCGTATAAGCGTAAAATACGCATAGAAAATCTAAAATACGCATAAGTTTCAAAATTTGTGCGTCACAGTTACGCACAACAAAATGAAAATACGCTCGTATGTCAAAATTTATGCGTGAAAGAATAGAAGTGTAAACATTTGATATGTAGAAAGAAAATGTTTTGAGCATAAAAATACAATATATTTCCATTTTATTGCATTGAAAACTAAAAATTCTGTAGTCAACAACGCATGTTAAAAACGAAAGTAGCAGGATATACAGAAGGGAGGTAACTTCCGTAGATCAACCTGTGAAATTATTGATGAAATTTGTGCCAGATAATCATCGTAGGAGCTAACACAGTATTTAGTTTGTTTAGTCATCTATTGACATGCTTATGCCTCAATATAAACAAAAATATATTTTAATTTCTATAACTTTTGTTGTTGGAACAAAATAACATGTTTTTCAACTGCAGTTTTGTACTCATTTTCGTACCCAGTCTACAGTTACGGGCAATTTTCTCTCAGACCAATACTTTTTTAAGGAAAGATAAAAAAAATCTTGTTTATGTTTCTTTTATTCTAATTTCAACTATAATTGTTCAAACTGGAGTACATGATAAGGTACATGCCAACAGAAATAAAGAAAGAAAAATATTGACTCCTAGAAAATAAAATAATTTCAGGGCTTCCACTAGCGGAAGTTTGGGAGTCATTTACTCCTTCATTGTGGCCCGTGACTTCCGAAAATCAATACTTTTCCTTCTTTACCTTTATATAATGTGACTACCAATATCAGAGATTTTGAAGTCTTTGACTTCCAAATTTTGAAAATGGAAGCCCTGATAATTTTGCCGTGTATCCTAAACTTGAGTTCCAGTATACTCTGGAAGTCTGATTTTACATGGCATGTTTTGTATTGTTTCACATTAAATCAGTATTTAATTTGTAAAGGTTTTTCTAAAAAAAGAAAATAAACAAACAAAACAAAAAGTTTAATTTGTTTATAAAAAATGCCAAATGCTTTTTTTGACAGATTTTACCCCTTAAGTTTTTCAGAATTTGCATTTTACCCCTCACTCTAAATTTTGAGGGGTAAAAACCCCTTGGCCAAAAAAATTATCTGGAGCTCTGGACTTATACATAAATTATTTTCACATTATTTTCTAACTTGCGGATGTGACCGTCAAATGTTAAAAACACGGCCCCTAAACATCTAAAACCTGTTTATGAAATTTGCATGTTAATTTTCATTGTTATATGCAGAGTTATTAAGACACTAAGAAATTTGTATCAACATTAATTTGTATTTTTTTAAACATCAAAATTATTTATTTTTGCAAGATATATTGCCAAAGTTTAGAAAATGAAAAGAAAGTAAAGGCAATGTTTTTGAATATCTTATAGACACTATGTAGGAAATGGTTGACAGCTTGTGTAACATATAGACTTGTTTTCTTTTATAAATACAGTGTCAACTTTAACGATTTGTAATCATTAGATATGTATTGCAGTTATAATGTAGTGAGTTCTAACATAGATTTGTATGTAATAAAGCCTATCTTTGTCTCTTTGTAAAGCAACTATAAATAGAGAAATAATGGTTTAGATGAGATTCTTATAGCTTATACTTCAGTGACATAAATTGTCATTTATTAAGAATACTCTTTGTTCTTCTTTGAGATTGTAACATAAGGATTATGGGTGATTTTGTTTCCAGCTTGGTAGAGTTACTGCCCCTGTTGGTTCGAGACAGAAAAGTCGGCGGTCATATCTATACATATAGGAACAAGATAAAACCATCTTGATTTAATAATCAAATCTCACATGATAACAAACTCTTGTTGTATTCCATGTTTTTATTGGAGAATCTGTGACAAGTATGGTCAATTAGGAATGATATGTTCATATGATAGGAATATTATTTATTGACTTTTATAATTGACTGAAGAAATAAACTGATAGAAATCTTCTATAGTGTAGAGCTAGAAGCCTGTTACCAAGGAAATAGTGATTCAAGTTTTATTATAGAATAGACACAATGAGATATAAACAAATGGATTGGACTCGGTTGATATGATATCTTGCATGCTTGAATATGTGCTATGAACTTTTTGTACAAGATGGTACTGTGCATTTTTTATAGCAGGTCTTATAAATGATTTTGTTTCAATTATTGGGAAGTAACTGTGAATAAATGTTCAAAACTGACTGTAACACCTTGTATATAAAAAACATGTGATTAAATCATTTGTTTGAGAGAGGGGAAATAATCCGGTTTGTCAGATATTGTTAAGTTAATAGTCGTTTTTACTGTCATCTTAATATTTTTCTGATTCTTATACAAATAAGGCGTAGAGTCTGCACTTTCTACAAATTCTCTATTAATTTGATAAAAAAGGAGTCCTCATTTTTGTGCTTCTTATTTTTAGATGTGATATTTTATATAAATTAACTTATTCAAAGATTTGTGCATAGTTATATATAGAGTGTGTAATTTAATTCTCTCACTTTTCATTTTGGCCCGTTCACTTAAATCTTAATCGATTTATCTATGGTTAAATCCTTGTCTGATGATTACATTCAATTAGGGGAAGTTTTTGGTCGGCAAATTTTGGTTTATAAACAGTTTGGTTACTTAGTAATTGACAGACCGACATTCTGGTGACATTAATATCCTTCATCATTGTTGTGATTTATTTATGATTTTGCAATACATATATTATAAATGAATGTTCTTTGACAAATAAGGTTAACCTGATAAATGTTCAAAGAATACAAATTGAAAATATCCCATGCTTTATGTGCGGATGGCAGATAGCGGGAGGGGATTGTGGTAATGTGAAATAAATATTTGATCATGAAATTAAGATGTAAACTGCTGAAGGCAGGTAGGGGAAGGGGGGTGGGGGTTGTGGTATTGTAAAGTAAACTGCGGAAGGTTACAAGATAGGGGGGATTGGGATAAATGGTAAATATAAAATGAATATTTGATCATGAAATTAATATGTAAACTGGTGAAGGCAGATAGGGGGGAGGGGACTGGGGTATAAATGTAAAATGATATTTGATCATTAAATGAAGATGGTATGTTTGTATTTTGAAGTGTTAGAGTAAAATACTAATAACAAGATGTAGTGAGCTTAATATCACCTTCCGTCTGTAGCACTCTTTGGTACTATGAATTAGGAATATATGAGGGAAATGGTTGCTATGGTTTTTTAATATAAATGCTGTTTGTTTGTTTTTATTCTTAAAACTCTACTGTTATTGGTAGGTTAATTTTGATTGCAATATTTATTTATTTGAAAGCCACTTTTTTGGAGTAATAGATGCTTTAAGGTTGATTAAAAAATCTTACCTAGCATTTCTATAGAGTCTTCCAAAATATGTTAAAATCTGTTATTTGAAAGATTTTCCTCCACAATATTTTCTTTTGTTTTAACTTTCTTTTCTAAAGTGATATAATAAGGAGCACTGGTTTGAATGCTAATTGAATTTTAATAACCTTCAATTAGAAATGATTTAAAGCTAATATAATAACTGCCAAATAGATTATGTTTGATTTTTAGAGCATTTATTTATTGTGTGTGATATGATCAAAATGCATTATTTTTGTATGCTAATTTTGGACTGTGATAAAATTTTATCAATATTTTTAATAAAGTTATAAAAGGCATGCTCTTTTTATTTCTATGATTATACAAATTAACAGATGAGCAACTTACAGTTTATCCCAATTAACAAATAAGTCTTCATAGAAAAACAGGTACCATTTCTACAAAAATCTTTAACTATGTAATGTTTTTCCTTTAAAACTGAAATAAAAATGTATGGTTGTCTCTATGACTGGTTAAAGTCACTTACTTGGACCAGCTGACAACTCACCACTGAGTTCAAATCCTGCCAGGGTTATTTCATGTGAAAAGGTTTTAAACTTCCTTAAGGAAGTTTGGTGGTTCTGCATAGGTACTCATTTTACCTGTGAAAAAATACACAGAGGGGCACATCAGGTATTCCTCCATCATGAAAGCTGGAAAGTCCCTATATGAGCTTAACAGTTTTGTGTTCAAAAATCCAACAAAAAAAATAAATAAATGGGCGAGAGAAATGGTGCCTGCAGTAAATTGATATAAATATGTGATACTATCCTACTAACCCCAATACACAGCAGCAGAATATTGAAGTTTATGTCACCAGAAATATTACAACCAAATTTAAACCAGGTAAACTATAATGCACAATATTATAGCACATTTTGTAATGGTTTGGGATGATATAGAACGAATATCATTATTGTTTTGTTTTACCTGAATACTGCACCAGTTGTGGTGTTGAACCTGGTGATAGGAACATGAATATATGTGTATTACACAGTCATGAAAATCACAAGGAAATCATATTAGTATAATATATAATTATATTGAATCCTTTTTTGCACATATAATTATATCTTCTTGTGATGAATTGAAGTATTGTATGGTATATGGGGTTAATACTGATTTTAATTTATTTAATGAAAGAAAAGATACATGTACTGATTTTTTATTGTTGTGGCATAATGATAAAATGGTTTTAGATAGGATAGGACATTGTCATGTAATAATGACAACAGTTAAGAAATAAGTTTGAAATATAGATTTTAAACCATATTGTCTAAATTTAAAATATAATAGAGTTTGGTTATAAAATAAAATAAAAGAAAATTAACCTGATATTAAATAAGTTAAACCTGTAATATATTAATGCTGATTTAGGATGCTTGATTTTGTGTGATAAACCACTGTTGTGATAACCTAAGGAGTGAATATCTTCTCTTCAAATATTTCCTAGCACTTCTGTATGGTTATTATAGGACTACATCCTTAATGTATTCTGTTCTAATCTGAATGAAGTGAGACTGGCATGGCACATCTAGAAATCCTACACACTTAGTTTTGTACTGCTTTTTATGAAGGGGTTTTAATGGAAGCCTTTGATCTCATTGTATGCACAATAAATTATTGTTAAATGAATCTCTTCTTGGCTTGCAATGAATGATACAGTGATTCTGTTTGTACACTGTGTTGTGGTTGATGAATTTATTACAGTATCTCTCTGCTGTTTTGATGTGAAAGATCCTTTTGTTAGCTCACCTGTCACAAAGTGACAGGGTGAGCTTTTGTGATCGCTTTTCGTCCGGCTTCCGTCCGGCGTCCGTCCGTCGTCCATAAACTTTTACTTTTAAATGACATCTCCTCATAAACCACTAGGCCAATTTCATCCAAACTTCACAGGAAATGTTTCCTTTGGTGGTCACCTTTTAAAAATTGTTTCAAAGAATTTAATTCCATGCAGAACTCTGGTTGCCATGGCAACCGAAAGAAAAAACTTTAAATATCTTCTTTTAAAAAAGCCTAAGAGCTAGAGCTTAGATATTTGGCATGAAACATCTTCTAGTGAGTGTCTACCAAGTTTGTTCAAATAAAAGCCCTGGGGTCAAAATTGGCCCCGCCCCAGGGGGTCATTGATTTTCCCTATATGCATATAGTAAAAACTTAAAAAATCTTCTTTTAAAGAACTCAAAGAGCTAGAGCTAAGATATTTAGCATCAAACATGTTCTAATAGGTGTCTACCAAGTTTGTTCAAATAAAAGCCCTGGGGTCAAAATTGGCCTTGCCCCGGGGGTCATTGATTTTCCTTATATGTGTATAGCAAAAACTTAAAAATTCTTCTTTGAAAAAACCCAAATAGCTAGAGTTTAGTTATTAAGCATGAAACATCTTCTAGTGAGTGTCTACAAAGTTTGTTCAAATAAAAGACCTAGGGTCAAAATTTGCCCCGCCCCGGGGGTCATTGATTTTCCTTATATGTGTATAGCAAAAACTTAAAATCTTCTTTGAAAAAACCCAAATAGCTAGAGTTTAGATATTAAGCATGAAACATCTTCTAGAAAGTGTCTACAAAGTTTGTTCAAATAAAAGCCCTGGGGTCAAAACTGGCCCCGCCCCAGGGGGTCATTGATTTTCCCTATATGCATATAGTAAAAACTTTAAAAAATCTTCTTTTCAAGAACTCAAAGAGCTAGAGCTAAGATATTTAGCGTCAAACATGTTCTAATAGGTTTCTACCAAGTTTGTTCAAATAAAAGCCCTGGGGTCAAAATTGGCCCCGCCCCGGGGGTCATTGATTTTCCTTATATGTGTATAGCAAAAACTTAAAAAATCTTCTTTGAAAAAAACCAAATAGCTAGAGTTTAGATATTAAGCATGAAACATCTTCTAGTGAGTGTCTACAAAGTTTGTTCAAATAAAAGCCCTGGGGTCAAAATTGGCCCCGCCCCGGGGGTCATTGATTTTCCTTATATGTGTATAGCAAAAACTTAAAAAATCTTCTTTGAAAAAAACCAAATAGCTAGAGTTTAGATATTAAGCATGAAACATCTTCTAGTAAGTGTCTACAAAGTTTGTTCAAATAAAAGCCCTGGGGTCAAAACTGGCCCTGCCCCAGGGGTGTCATTGTTTTTAACTATATGTGTATAGTAAAATCTTAAAAAAATCTTCGTTTAAAAAGCCTAATGAGCTAGAGCTTAGATGTTTAACATGAAACATCTTCTTATGGGTGGGGGGGGGGGGGGCTATATACAGGTGAGCGACCTCAGGGCCATCATGGCCCTCTTGTTTGTTATATATCAAAAATATTATTTTTAACTAAAAATATTTGTTTACCACTTTTATGGTATCTTTCGTAACTTAATCCTAAGGTCAAAGGTTATAGAATAATGACAGCAAAGAACCAGTTTGAAAACCCTTGAATCTGATTGGTTAAGGATATATATTTGAAACTGACCAATAATAATGTACTAGCTTATTTCAGACTGGTTTTAAAGTGTTTATTTTATATTTTAAAGCTTTAATTGCTTATCTATTAACCCTTAATCTACTGGAACTGAAAGTGCTATTACCCCAGTATAAAGCCAGGCCATTCTGCACATATGTGAAGTCTGATCAAGTTATACACTGTTGACTGACTCAGACTTTAAATTTTTCATCTTTGTATCCCAAAATATTGAAAATGGACAGTTTCATAATTGGAAGCTTGACAAGTCCATTTCAAGAATTTAGCAAAATTAAGGGTTAATATTGATTGTGTTATGTTTTCATTAGTGTCATGTTTCATTATTATCATATCACCATGACTATTGTATTATAATATCATTCTTACCTCATATTGTAGTATAAGAAAAAGGTGAGTTCATTCTCATAATCATATCAACCAAGAAATGTATGTAAAGTTTATCCCCCCCCAAAAACCCAGTGTAATTGTTTGAAAATAAGCATCTATACTTTCTGACATTTTGTGAATATAAAAAACAAAAAGATATATATTCTTATAAAGAGTCAAAAACCTAAAAAAAAATTGATTTGGGTTATAAAGATTTAAGAATCATTCTGTTACAACAGTTTAACGTTAAGTTGTTTATGGTTTAAGTATGTGGTTTAAATTTGATGTTAATTATCAGTTCCTGCAATATGATTATTGCTTCACAGGCATCTTTAAACTAGCCTATAATTTTTGTTTTCTTTATAAGGTTGAAGTCCAACAGAACGTCTAGATGCTTGTTTTAGTGTGTACTTTTTCTTATAAAGGTCTAAAAGTTTTTTTGTATCCTATAATTGAAAAAGGAAATTTGTCACAGGAACTCAGACCAGATTTTTAGGACAGAAACCAAAATTCTAGAAATAATGCCAAGTCTGCTGATATTAAACACTTATCAATTTGTAACCTTGATTGGGAAAAAGTTCTTTGTATCATTTAAAACCTTAAAGAAGCTAATTTATTATTAACTGAGGTCAAAAATGCTGAAAACATAAAATTTGCAGTTTTTACATATACCTCAAGAGAAACTCTTAAAGTGGTAAAATATGTAAAGGATAAAAAAAAAAGAATTATACTCAGATCAATAACTAGTACTTAATCTTAAATTAGCCCAATTTGAGTGAAAAGCATTGCAACACTTAATTTAATTTTGGGTCATTTTGCTGTATAAAAATTATTATTCTGGTAAAATGGACTGAGGGTAGAAAATAAATTTCCTTTTTCACTTGTTAATACAAAAAACAGATTTGAAATCTGAGTTTTATATTTATATACATGTATGTGTCTATAATTTAATCTTTAATCTAAAGCCAATTTTTAAAAACATTTCTGTAAAAACTGGCATGTCTGAAAGTGATTTTCTAGAAAAAAATGTCTGATTATTGTACTTGAAGAAGTTTTGTTTTTCCTTTGATTTTTGTGTCGCCTTGAAAAGGTGACATATAGGGGTTACTTTTGTCGGCGGTGTCGGCGGCGGCGTCTGTGTCGGCGTCGTTGTCGGCGTCGGCGTCCCCTAAAGCTTGTCCAGAGCCTAACTCAGTCACTATAAGTCTAATTGACTTCAAACTTGGTATGCATGCTTCTTTCAATAACCCGAAGTGCAGTGCACAAGGACCGGTACTCTGCAGTTCTTATTTTTTGAGTTATTGCCCTTTGTTAATTTTCATACTTTAATTTTGTCCGGGCCATTTCTCTTCACCTAAAAAAGCTATCGACCTGAAACTTCGTAGGATGATAGATCTCATTAAGAAGAAATGCAGTGCACAAGAACCAGTACTCTGCACTTCTTAATTTTTGAGTTATTGCCCTTTGTTAATTTTCATACTTTATTTTTGTCCGGGCCATTTCTCCTAATGTATAAAAGCCATGGACTTGAAACTTCATATGATGATAGGTCTCATTAAGAAGAAGTGCAGTGCACATGAACTGATACTCTGCATTTCTTATTTTTTTAGTTATTGCCCTTTGTTTATTTTCATACTTTAATTTTGTCCGGGCCATTTCTCCTTAAGTATAAAAGCTATGGACTTGAAACTTCATAGAATGATAGATCTCATTATTAAGAAGTGCAGTGCACAAGCATCGGTACTCTGCATTTCTTAAATTATGAGTTATGACTCTTTGTTAATTTTCATACTTAATTTTTGTCCAGGCCATTTCTCCGAAAGTATAAAAGTTATGGACTTGAAACTTCGTAGGATGATAGATCTCATTAAAAAGAAGTGCAGTGCATAAGAACTGATACTCTGCATTTCTTATTTTTGAGTTATTGCCCTTTTTATTTTTGAGTTATTGCCCTTTGTTTATTTTCTTACTTTATTTTTGTCCTGGTCATTTCTCCTCAAGTATGAAAGCTATGGACTTGAAACATCATAGAATGATAGATCTTATTGATAAGAAGTGCAGTGTACAGAAACTGCTGCTCTGCACTTATTATTTTTTTAGTTATTGCCCTTTGTTATTTTTCATATTTCATTTTTGTCCTGGCCATTTCCCCTAAACTACATTGTTCACAAGGCGACACATCCGACTCGCGGAGTTCTAGTTTATTAATATTATTATTTTGTAAAGTTTTACACATTGCATTTGGTGTGTGCCTTGAACACAACTGTCCTAATCATCTAAATTTTTGGACACTACTTTTATTATTGTCATAAAAATACTTAGATAGGATCTTAATAGTTTCAAATTACAAAGAACAATACATATAACATGAAAATATAACAGAAAAAAAAAAGCGTTTTTATGGCATGATGTATTAAAATTAGACTGTCAGTTTTACAGAAATGTTCTTAAAGTGTATCATTCTTTAATTGGTTTAAAACAAGGTTCATTCACAGTGTGTTTTAATCAGGTAGAAGAAACAAGTTAGAAGGTTTTATCTTAATGTTTTATTATTCTAAAATGGAATTTTATAGCATATGGAAAAGGTAACCAGCTAATTCTAAAAGAAATAATTTTGTTTAAGCGTTGTTTTTTTCTTACATGTAATAATTACACTAATAATTTGAACATGTGTACAAGCTTTTAATATGCATAACAAAAGTTGGCTTAAATGTTGTTTTTGAATTTTTTTTGTCCATTTATTTCTTGTTAAGTTTGAAAAAAAGAGAAAGATATTTCCTGCTTTTAAATTTGTTGATGCTATTTTTGGAAGGGAATTCTTTTATATATATCAAAATTTAAAATATTTACAAAATTATTTAATATATCTTTTTTTAATTCCATCTGGTCTTGATCTTGGAAAATATAATTATTTTGTTCAAAAGATTTTATTAAAGTTTTTGCACTGCTTTAACATGTCAAAATAAAAACAGCCTATCAATTATAATTGTGTGCTCATATAAAAGACAAGCATATGGCATATACTGTGTGCAGTGATGATGTTTACATACCTTATTTGCCATGCAAATAACCATATCAATATATTTCATGCCCTACCATTATAATGTCATAAATGTTCGCATTAATTCAAACCATAAAACTGTTTTTAATTAAATCTCTCCATATGAGTATTTGTGAAACTTTGTATGGTAAATCTATATTTTTTCATTGTATATAAATAGAAAACTAACAGCAAATTGTCAATATGATTAGTTTACTATGAAACAAAGTAGGGGAATTGAAAATCTTAAGTCTTAAGATTTTAGAATTTGAATTGTTGTCATGTTGCTTTTTTCTTAATGTCAACATTACCTAGGTCAACTAAGGTATATTCTGTACCAGTTTTTATCCATTTCACTGAAGGTCTAGGTTTTTAGTATACAAAATGTAAATGCCTACAGCATGAAACCAGGTATACATGCACATCCTTGCTGTCTAACCAGAAATGTTTGATAGAATTTAGTACTTTGATACCCTGGCATCTCTTAATTAAGAATATACATATTTGTTCCACATTCAAAGATAGGTATAAATCTATGTTATAAATAAAGCAAGTTAATTATAAGTTAACTAGTGGTATAATACACAGCACAATCAGTAACTTAGTCATGGTTATTCTTGACCTTTAACTTAGTCGTAAATATATATGTATTCACCTTCATATACAATTAGATGAGAAATGGTTGCCCTGAAAAGGATGATTATAATATTATACATGTATTAGTTGTTTTAAACTAAATTGTTTAAGCCCAATTGTTTAAACTCAATTTTCCTGAGAAATTTTTAAATTTAGTATACATATTAAATAGGCACATGTAATGTAGATTTCTTTATATGATTGAAATATTTTTTAGTGTTTTGTTTTTCATATATCATACTTGTATCATCATATGTTACCGACCAGTCTAAATATACTTTTTCTTTCACAACAAACTGAATGTGCCCAGTAAAGTTACAGTTGAGTTCACTCTTAACTACAGCAAAATCCAAGAGTCAATTTTCAAAAGCTATATAATTTTAAATGTGGTTCTGGCCGTGTTAGGACTGGTCTGTAACATAAATTTCAGTCACCTCAGTGTTAGAGGGCTTGTTTTTTCGTAAAAGTCATAAGAAATTTAAATAGTTAATTATGAATTGTTTACAAAAAAAATAATATGGCTAGTTTAGCAAATCTTTTCTTTTACTGTTTAAGATCTTTCCTAAAGATGTTTGTAACTCACTTAGAATTATAACATTTGAAACTTGTGTAAAAAAATAATATTTCTTATGTTTAACAGATTGACCAACAAAAGTTGGAGCTTGAGAAGGTAGATCATGCGATGGGCAAGAAACGTACAGAGTTACAGTTCCTGACGGACAGTTTAGAACGTAAACAAGGGGAGATAAATCAGTTGATACGGGATACAGAATCTGAACTCTCCAGTAACAAGAGGGAAATAAAAGTAATTATGATGTTTTTATATTTCAAAATTAATGAAGCTTATTAAAGCAAATCATGTTTCGATAAACTGTGTTGGTTTGTGATCTTTTTATCAAAATTTCAAAATGAAATACTGGTTTTCATCAGAGAAATTTATATGCTAAAGGTCACTGTGAAAACACATGATAGAGATCTTACAATTATAGGTGAAATCTGCTGTTATATGTACAGATTATAATTTTGATTTTAAAGAGCAATCCTGACTTATCACTGATGTATGATAATTTTTGACTTTCTACTAGGTACAGTTGACTCCACTTATAACAAACTCGCTTATAACAAATTATCGTTAATAGCGAACTAAATCTGACATCCCCGGCCAATTCCTTCTTAATTTTATATTAAATCACATCGCTTAATACATACTCGCTTATAACGAATTTTCGGCTATAACGAAGCATTTTGTCAAGACCCAAATGACCGGGAACATTTGAATTTCCTCGGTTATAACAAACTGTTATAATTGAAATATCAGGATGCGCTCGATAATGATCAGTTCATGAATTACGCTATCCGATAATTATACAATCGAATGATTGCACAGGTATTAAGTTATGGCTTCATGGAATAAAGACTTTGATAAAATGTTCTCACAACATAATTTCCTACTTGTTACCAAAAATTTGTATTTTGCACCCGCAGTTGATTGCTGTAAATACCCGATAATTACCAAATATATGATTTTTTTTTTGCAATATTAACCAAATGATAATAAACAAATAGCAACAGAATACAAATGGTAAGCACTTTATAGACAAGTACTACATGAATAAATACGTATACCATGTACATAATATATTGTTCAATAAAATGCCCTGCATTAAATAACCGCTGCAGTAAAATGTTCCCTCATCCAAGCTTTAGTGCAGGATGAGGGTCATTATTGGAATAAAGCCGGAGGCCGAGCATGTATACATAGCATTCCTTCCTGGACGTATCGATTAAATCGCACTTTAAAAAAGAATCAAATCTCCCGCGTAATGAGGTATTCCCCATCGCACATGCGCAGTACACCATACAATACCGGAAGTAAACCCCGGAAATTTCATATCTTTAACATGTTTTTGTTGCAAAGAAGAAATATGGGCAGGGTACATAACAATACATAAAATAGTGGGCGGGTAGTATACATGCTCGGCCTCCGGCTTTATTCCAATAATGACCCTCATCCTGCACTAAAGCTTGGATGAGGGAACATTATTTTCATAAAGCCTTCGGCTTTCGCATGTATACATAGCATCTTTAAAGGCAACAAAAACTAAATTTGTGGCAACATAAAACTGAAACTGACAAAAGTAAAGTTCATACTAAAGAAAATCATTTTTAATTCCCAATACAAATTGTAAACAACAATCTATATAGTAAGAAAATTAACCCAAACACTTTGAATACAGCAAGTAGAGTATATACACAACACAGGACTCTCATAGTACACAATCATCAACATGTCACTTGAATTATATAGTCTAGTAAATAAATTGTAATACTGGTCGATAAACTCAACTGTTAAAAACAGCCTGCGTATAAGTCAAATTACTATTACTAGAAGACTGTCTGTAATAAAATTTCTTAAAGTTTTTGTCTGACTTCCAGTCCGCAGTTTCTAAGATAGACTTCAAAGAACAACCACTGCTGAAGGCTGCTGATGTAGATACACCTCTAAAAGAATGAGCTTTATAAATATCCGTATTGATACCGGAGAGTTCTAAAACTGTCTTCAACCATCTGGCTATAGTACTGCTAGTTACTTTATCAAAAGTTTGAAAAGAAATAAATAAAGACCTAGATAATCTACAATTCTCAGTTGCCTTAAGATAAGCTAAAAGAGTATGCATAGCACATAAACTTTCCTGAGAAAAGTGTTCAATACGTAGTGAAAAAGAATGACCAATTTTAGAAGTCTTAAGTAAATGTGGAAACAAAAACACAATATCTTTCTCTTGAATTAACATATTATCCAAATTCATAGCTGTTAAAGTCTGAGCTCTAGGAGCTGTTGCTAACGAAATCAAAGCAACCACCTTAAAAGTCAACATTTTAAGAGTTAATTTGTTCAAAGGCATAAGAGTTTTCAAAAACTTCAAAACAATTGTCACATCCCAAAACACTAAATATCTAGGCCGCGGAGGTTTGAAGTTAAACACACTTTTCATGAAGCGAGGAATTAACTCACACGATTTGCACCAACGGTTCCCAAAAAACGGCAAAGTCTGCAAAAGCATAGACTTATGACTATTAATTACCGAATAGGATCTTCCTAATTTAAATAAATAAAACAGATACATTACAATTTCATCTTCAGTTGTATTAAGGGGATTTGACAACCTGACACAGTTCCAAGATGACCATATTTTCCAGGCGCTTTGATACTGCTTCTGAGTTCCTCTTGCCCATGATGATAAAATGAAGTCGGCAAGGTCTGACGAAAAACCTCGACTTTGGAGCGATTTCCCGATATGATGGCTGCGACCAAATTTAAACGCTTCCCCAATGGGTGTTGTTCTAGACTGTGTGGCAGTACGAGCAAATCCCTGTGTCGTGGTAACCTTGAGGGAATAGAACAAATACATTCTAAAATAATAGGAAACCATGGTTGAGATGGCCATAAAGGAAATACTATTAGAGCCTTATCAACTTCATGCAGTCTTACTTTATTAATAACTTTTGTTATCATATTAAATGGAGGAAACAAATATGGACAAAGTCCAGACCATGACATATTAAACGCATTTACAGAATAGGCTCCTGGCTCTGGAAACCATGTTACAAACTTGTCTAATTTTGTATTTAAACGCGACGCAAACAAATCTATATCAGGTAAAAAATATTGTTTACAAATTCTGTCAAAAACACTTTGTTTCAACATCCATTCCGAAGAATTAGAGAAATTTCTAGAATAAAAATCTGCAGTATTTTCTTTTCCTGCAATATGACTGGCAGACAAACAAATATTCCTTTGAATGCACCAAAACCAAATATTTTTAGCTAAAGAATCCATAGGTATTGAATGCATACCACCAAACTCATTTACATAGGAAACTGCAGTAGTATTATCACACTGTACTTCAATATGTTTATTGGAACAGTTAGTGTAAAGAGCCTTTAAAACATAAAAAATTGCCAATAATTCTAAATAATTGATATTGTTGTTCGACTCCTCGAAGGTCCATCTGCCATTTGTATGCATTTGAGACTCTAGGTCTATCCCCCCAAAACCAGATAAGCTCGCGTCCGTTCTACATTTGATATCCACAGGTTGTGGTCTTATAAACTTCCCATTTTTAATAACAGTATTTTGTAACCACCATTGTAACTCCTCTAAAGAGGTTGTAGATAAATTCATGGTCTGGTCAAAATCCATAGTGTTGCCAAGAGCAAAAATTTTATCTCTCTCTAAATCACGATAATGTAATTTAGCCTCAAAAACAGCAAAAAAGGCATTGATAACAAGACCAATAAAAGATGCTAATTCTCTTATAAAAACATTCTTCTTTGAAATAAGAAACTTGGCTTTAGAAATAATTTTTTGTACTTTTTCATCAGGTAAATAGACCTTAAATTCAACGGAATCAATAATAAAACCAAAAAATATTATCCTTTGAGAAGGTACAAGACTGGATTTGTCTTGATTGACAACAAAACCTAATGATTCTAAAGTTTGAACTAAAGTCATTGAATTTTTTGAACAGATAATCTTATCTTGACTCATATTCAATGAATCATCAATGTAGTAACTGCATCGAATATCTTGTTTTCTTAACCAAGCATAGACTGGTTTTAATATTTTTGTAAACAAATAAGGCGCAATGGAAAGCCCAAAAGGTAAACATGAAAATTCATACAAGTTTCCATTCCATTGAAACTTTAAATATTTTCTATAATGTTCATGTATAGGAACAGAAAAGTATGCCTCAGACAAATCAACTTTTGTAAAGTAATCATTTCTCTGTATCAGATCTAAAACAATATTAAATGTTTCTTGTTTGAAATGATTATAACATACAAATTCATTGAGATATCTAAGATTAATGACTGGCCTAAATTTACCATTAGGCTTAGCAACAATGAATAAAGTAGAGATAAACTCGTTACACTGGTGAGAAGATTGCAAAACGGCACCTTTTTTAATAAGAGATTCAACTTCATCATTAACAATTTTCCACTGTTCACCTTCAAAAGGAATTTCTTTAGGTATTTTATTCTGAAAAGGTTTCTTTACAAAATCAATTTTATAACCAGAAACTACTCCTAGAATCCAAGGATCATTTGTGTATTTTTTCCATTGGTCTAAATGTAATTTTATTTTTCCAACTGAACTTACCTTATTTAAGCCTGATCGTTTGGGGCTGTAGCAGTTGCAGTAGGTACAGATCTCCTAAAAGGTCTGGATCTTGGCATATTCCTATTATACTGACCTCTTGACTGGTAAGGCTGAGTTCTAGAGATGAACCTAGATGAATAGCTTTTCCTAGGAAAACGACCTCTGCCTCTAAAATTGCTCCCATATAATCCATATAAAGGACTTTGTTGACTGAAGGTATTCCCTAAGGACAATGTACTCTCACAATTCTTTACCTCTTTACTTATGTCATCCCCAAAAAGTTTAGTTGTAACAGGCATTGAGGTTTGACAAAGACTAGCATACTTCTTTTTAAGCAATGGCCGAATAGAATATCTTCTCCGAAGAGAAAGATTATACTGTATTTGTCCTAGGACAGTAAACAAGTCACACATTACATTCTTAGCGTCTGGAGATATGTTACCCTTAATCAACTCGGCTAATTTAATTACTGTGCCAAAACCGGTAGCCACTAAATTTTGAATGTTAACTAACATCTTATCATTCAAATGAGACTTTTTGTCCAAAATTTTCCAAATTTCTTGATTCACTAAAGGTGGGCTAGCCATTTCGCAGTTCTCAGGCACCTTATACTCATTTGTAAGGGGATCTGTATCGCAAAGAGCTGTACAAGAGGTATTGATCAGCTCAGCCAACTTAGTAGAAACAGCTTTGCCTTTTAAAGGAACCTTCAATTTTGGCATAGCCCAATCAATTTCATCCGAAGATAAAAAATTGTTATTTTGGTCACTTTTAGTCGAACCATCATCAAAAAGAGCCTGAGAAAACCCTCTAGAAAGGGAATCACGACTATGTGTCTGAATAGACTGAACACCAGCATGTTCATAATTACCAGAATCATCTTGTTCAAAAGGGGCATATTCATTGTCAGATACATTATCTGCATCGACCTGAACAGTAATATTAGGCCTAACAGACAAATCTTTTTCGGCAAAATAAACGTCATCATCATTATCAACAGGATTCGAATCCTGTTGTATGCCGAGCAAACTCCTAAGAGATGCAATGTCAGCGGCTGACAACTTCGAAACATCTAATAATGGCCTGTCCGAAGACTTCTCCGAAGAGGTTTGGCCAGCACTCTTATTTACCACATGAACTGTGGACTTTAAGGACTTACCTTTGGGTTTTTTAGACTTCGTTACATTTTTTGACCGCCGAGGAGGTTTAGACGTTTTAGGCATGTCAGACTCAGAAAATCCAGAAAAACCCTCTTCCGAAGAAGACATAGCGGATAAAACATCATCCATTACAAAAACAAATAGCAAGGTATACTTTACCTACCAAAAATTAAAAGGTATAACCAGAAAGTAAGCGTAAAATAACCAACACGTGCGTCACATCGAAACGCCAGAAAAGATATGAAATTTCCGGGGTTTACTTCCGGTATTGTATGGTGTACTGCGCATGTGCGATGGGGAATACCTCATTACGCGGGAGATTTGATTCTTTTTTAAAGTGCGATTTAATCGATACGTCCAGGAAGGAATGCTATGTATACATGCGAAAGCCGAAGGCTTTATGAAAATAATACCGGTCGCACCGATAACCAGTGAAAAGTATGGCTTTTTCACGGCAAATTTCCCCATCCAAACAAGTCAGCAAGTTGATGCTACTTCCTTTTTAGCGAACTTCGGATATAACGAACAATGTTTTAATGTCCCATTGAGTTTGTTATAACCGGAGTCGACTACTAGAAATTCTTACATGTGAGGAAGTCATCTAGCTTATAGCACAATCATGAAACGTGGGTGATTCTACTAAGGTGTTGCTTTTGCTTTAAAAAATGAATGGAAGGTGATTTTAGGTCTTGCCCCTGCCAATAATGCTGGAAAGTCACAATATGACCTTATTTAACAGAAGTCTATTTGAAATGATGAGATAATTTGTGAGATACTATATACAGTAAACTCTGCTTATAACAATAGCAATGTATCACAGAGGCAACCACTTTGAAAATAAGATGTGGGACTATGGCAACTATCATTAACAGTTTTACAGTCTCTCATAATGTGAAATTTATTTAGCTTATTTAATACTTTATTATACATGTAGAAAGTGCTTGTTGTGTCGCCTCTACGGAGTAGTGGCGACATATAGGGATCACTTCTCCGTCGTCCGTCTGTCTGTCTGTCCGTCTGTCCGTCCGTCCGTCACAAAACTTGTCCGGACTACTCCTCATAAACTACTGGTGCAATTTCATCCAAACTTTACAGGAATGATCAGTACCAAGTCTAGTTGTGCATATTGTCAGGATTTTCCGGTTCAATGATTTTTGTCAGAGTTATGGCCCTTTAATAATTTTTAATTTTAAAGTTTGTCCGGACTACTTCTCTTATACCACTAATGCAATTTCAATGAAACTTTACAGGATTGATCTGTAGCTCAAGTCCTTGCGCATATTGCACGGGTTTTCCGGTTGAATGATTTTTGGCCGAGTTATGGCCCTTTGAATAAAAAGGTTTCTTTTTCTGTGTGTTGCCAGATACACAAAAGCTTGTCCGGACTACTCCTCATAAACTACTGGTGCAATTTCATCCAAACTTTACACGAATGATCAGTACCAAGTCTAGTTGTGCATATTGTCAGCATTTTCCGGTTCAATGATTTTTGTTTGAGTTATGGCCCTTTAAAAATTTTTATTTTTTAAAGTTTGTCCAGACTACTTCTCTTATACCACTTATGCAATTTCAATGAAACTTTACAGGATTGATCTGTAGCTCAAGTCCTTGCGCATATTGCACGGGTTTTCCGGTTGAATGATTTTTGGCCGAGTTATGGCCCTTTGATAAAAAGGTGTTTTTTTCTGTGTGTTGCCAGATACGCAAAAGCTTGTCCGGACTACTCCTCATAAACTACTGGTGCAATTTTATCCAAACTTTACAGGAATGATCAGTACAAAGTTGTTAGTCTAGTTGTGCACTGTCCGTCTGTCTGTCCGTCTGTCACAAAATTTGTCCCAACATGAAATTGGCCATCATGAGGCGACACATGTGATTACTGATCGCTCTTGTGTTTTTGTAGGAACAGAGAGATTTGTTACGTAATTTAGAGGTACAGAAATCAGACCTGAGTTCTCAAATTAAGTCAAAGAGAACAGAACTGCAGAAAATCAAAGATGAGATTGATACAGATGATGAAATTTTACAGGTAAATTAGTAATTTTACAGGTAAATTAGTAATTTTACAGGTAAATTAGTAATTTTACAGGTATATCAGTAAATTTTGCATTTTACAGGTAAAAAAGTAATTTTTACAGATATTTTATGTAAGTTTACTATCAAATTAAAAAACAATGACAGACATAAACTTAGGTTTTTAACTAACAACAGGAAAATTATACAATAACAAAATGTTAAAGATAATTTATGATACAAAATATACATTAAGCAGCACTGTTTATCAGTCAGCACTGTTTATCAGTGACATCAGTTCTTCTTGTGGATGGTTATTAAATACCATGGTAGACAATTTATAAAATTTTATAAGTAAATATGACAATTATGATATATTTTAAAATTTGAACATGAACAAATATTTCAGAAACTTGTGAATACAGTCAACAAGCATAAATCTGACTTAAAGCACACATTTGAGATGCAAAGATTAGAGCAGACAGAACTAGATAACTTGAAGTCACAACACGCACAGAAACTCTCCGAGCTTGAAAAAACACAGAGAGAACTACTGGATGTAAGTTACTCACATATGAGCCACGTCACGACAAAACCAACATAATGGGTTTGCGACCAGCATGGATCCAGACCAGCCTGCGCATCCGCGCAGTCTGATCAGGATCCATGATGTTCGCTTACAAACTCTATAACAAGTAGAGAAACTGATAGCGAACAGCATGGATCCAGTTACTGTTTTCTTTGTAATTTTTTAAAACCAATTTCTATCTGAAAATTGTGTCTTAAGTTTGATGTTGCTGTTGGATTAATTAAGCCTCTTTGATCAATGATACTGAAGTTTTTATATAAATAAAACAAACTGTTGCTTGGGAAAGTTTTCAAGTTTGATACTCTAGTTCAGGTGAAATTTCTCAATGACAATTGATCCCATACATTGAAATAAAAATCATACTATATGTACATTGAAATAAAAGCATTAAATGTACATTGAAATAAAAGCATACAATGTACATTGAAATAAAAGCATACAATGTACATTGAAATAAAAGCATACAATGTACATTGAAATAAAAATCATACTATATGTACATTGAAATAAAAGCATACAATGTACATTGAAATAAAAGCATACACTGTACATTGAAATAAAAATCATACTATATGTACATTGAAATAAAAGCATACAATGTACATTGAAATAAAAGCATACAATGTACATTGAAATAAAAATCATACTATATGTACATTGAAATAAAAGCATACAATGTACATTGAAATAAAAGCATACAATGTACATTGAAATAAAAGCATACAATGTACATTGAAATAAAAATCATACTATATGTACATTGAAATAAAAGCATACAATGTACATTGAAATAAAAGCATACAATGTACATTGAAATAAAAGCATACAATGTACATTGAAATAAAAGCATACAATGTACATTGAAATAAAAACATACCCTGTACATTGAAATAAAAACATACCATGTACATTGAAATAAAAACATACAATGTACCATGCCATGTACATTGAAATAAAAGCATACAATGCACATTGAAATAAAAAGCATACCATGTAAATTTATAAAAGTTATATCATGCTACTTTTCTTGTACTGAAATGTGGTACTTTTTAAGATAGTAAAATCATGTATATTGCTATAGATACACTTTTTTTTCAAAGTAACAGAGATAACATTTTTTAACACAGAAAATAATTTGGTTTATCATTACAGGAGAAGAATGCATTAGAATCATACAACTCTGACGTTAACAAGAAAGCATCGGAACTTGAACGACTGCGCGGAATTATAGAAAGAGATAGGGAGGATGTAGAGAGACTCGCCATGGAAAAACAATCGTATGAGGACAGAATATCCACCATGACACGAGAGAAAGAGATGTTAGATGAAACTTTTAAAACTCTCGACACCAAAGTGGCACATATGAGGAGGTTAGAGATTATTTTTTCATATGAAAGTTATATTGCATTGTAACAATTGATAAGTTTTATAACAAGTCTATGATTTTACTTATAGATTTCTAGCTAGAGAAAGTAACATTGATTCTACATATCCCTCATCTCCTTGGGTTTTTTGCTAAATTGTACATACAAGAATATTTAATACAGATAGTTTTCACCAGGTTTGTATCAATATCAGTAGTTTTACTCTCTCAACCTATGCACGTGACACAGTCCTCAATATTTTAAAGTGTCAAGTCCTACATGGTATACACAGTATCTGTTGGATTTATTATTAAATTAAGCAAAGCATGACTGTATCTTTGTTATTTTTGTTCATAATTATTAGCAAACTTTTGAAGTACTTTTTTATTACATTTACAATATCATTGAAATGTAGAATTTATGAGAAAGAGAAGAATTATTTTGTTATAGGGATGGGTGATTAAAGCATTTATTATGGGATTATTTATATATAATTATGATTACAGGAGCCAGAATACAATGGAGGAGAAGATAGACAGTACAACACGGAGGCTGGAGACCCTCGAGGGTGAACTTGTACGGAGGGAGAGGGAGATGGATGAAATGAATAGAGAAAAAACTCACATGCAGAAAGATCTGAATAATCTGAAAAATGCTCTAAAAGGTTGGTTACATTTTGTTGCCTGTAATTTTGGTTGTTACAAGATATGGTATATATTAAACAAGTATTGACTTATAATTTTGATATCTATGTAGAGTTTTTGAGGTTTGAGAAAGTTATTTTGACCAAGGACAGTAGTCTGAGTTTGATATACTTTTTATTAAGTCAGTAAACTATATATTGACTGGATAATGATACATATACCTCTGGCTATATAGAGAATATTTTTATCTTTTAAGAGATTATAATAATAAAATTTTATAATAATAAAATTATCAGGTTTACATGTGTTTTAGCATACATGCCATAATTTTTGGACAGCTTTCCGGGACACTTTTCATCGCGGCAATAATGGATGTGTTGGCAGTTGTGGAAAGGGGGGGGGGGTGTCAATCGTATAACGTTATTAAATTAGGACGACTTTCTCCTGAATTTTAATGATAAACAGTTAACTTACTAGTTTTATAAGTTGTCTTTTAGGTCGACATATTTATCATTTTAAAAGTATTTCTTTATTTAATTTATTATTCCCTAAAAGCAAGTAAGTTGTAAGTTATAAACCCGGTGAATGGGCGCAGCCATGTTGTTCACCCGTTATATCTTAAAGTCATGATAATTACTACATGTCACGTAATGCAATTCTTCCGGTCATAAAAACAAACACAGCAAGGTGATTTATTTGACACCTTTTTTTTATTTGATAGATATATTTACATTGTTTGTAATAATTAGACTTTCGGCAAGTTAGCGATTGATCTAAAAAATTAATGATTATCGGGGATTAACGATAATTGTTAAGGGCCGTAAACAATTAATTAACCCGACCATTATACGCTGCCGAATTCAACAGAGAATGTTAATTGCCGATGCATGAAGAATCTATTGCCGAGGGGAATCGACAGTCGATATTTGGGGGGCTGTATATTGTAAACTTGTAAGTGTCAACGTTCCTGTGTATTATGTGTACCAGGTCAGATTATGTTTTACGATTTAGAGGTGAAATATGCGAGATTTGATTGAAGAAAATTTATGAAAATTTTGCAAAATATCATGATTTTTTTTTCCGGGATTAAATCGATGCCCGGGACATCTCCGGGACAGACATCCGATTTCCGGGACAATCCCGGGCATCCGGGACGTTATGGCATGTATGGTTTTAGCAGTCTGTACATCTTTATGTGAACTGATGACTTAGCTCCAATCAGATCAGTGCATAAATGAACAGTATAGTATGTTTCTTATTATATGTCATCATGTATACATACTTATTTCAGATGGGAAAAATGACTTAAAACTGTGTAAAGAGCAGATTAAGGATGCAGAGAAAAGTATTGCCCTCTTAGAACAGGTGCACCTGATTTACTTTTGTTTTCTGTCAATTTTTTTTTTTAAATTTCAAATTGAATCATCTGAGAGATTGTAAAACTATGAAGAAGCTTTTTTGCCCTTGATGTAATAAGCGTCTTACATACAGATTTATTTAAGTGAAAACTATAAACCTTGACCTTTAGTGAAACTGAGGATAAAAATATGTGTTACACTCTGAAAAATCATTGAAAACAAAGATATATCCTGTATTAAAACTAGTTATTATATTTTCACAAATGTGTGTTTTATCTATTTGTAACCCTGAACCTACTGGTATCCATAGTAATACAATGTAAGTCTTTGCTATGAGCCTTTTCCACCAGTGCAGTTTTCTTGTTGATATCTGTAATTGGTAGTAATTATATTTTAAAAGAAGTTTACTGAACTTGTATTTCTAGCAATTACGTGATACAAGTTTACAGAGAGATGAGGCCAAGTTAGAAATGGAACGTTTGAATGAAGGAATACGACAGTCTCGAATCACCCATGACGACTGTATCCGACAACAACGACAGCGTGAGGAAGAGTTACAGGACCTGATACGAACAATGGATGAACGCGAGATAGAGTATCAAGAAACTAGGAAGGTAGTACACAAACATTTTGTCAGTCCCTATTTGAAGATTTATATTTAATTTTGATGGCAATAACTCTGATGTTAATTGTAAATGCATAAAGCAGAAATATTGTTTGAGAAGTTGGAGAACTGTAGAAATATTTTAATTATCCCTCTAGATGATATTAATAATTAAAAGTATTATTTTCAACTTTGTTTGAATTGGTAAGACATATAAGATTATCAGTACAGATTTGTTTTTGTTGTTGAATATAGAATTTGAATATTTTGTTGTTTCCTTTCAGTCTTTAAACAAAGTTAGAAAAGAAGTAGAAAAAGAAGAAAGCAAACTTCAAAAGGTAAATTTGTAGTCATCTTTAATACTCATCATTTTGTTTCATTTCTCTTAATATATCTTTAAAACTTGTTAACCCAGAAAAAGGAAAGTTGACTAGTACAGACAAAAAAAGTAGAATAGACAAGAAATAGACCAGAAAACTCCCTAGTGCCAGATTTTTGAAACTCCTTTCAATTGTAGAAGAAATAAAAAACAATTGGTTTAAACATATTTATTTAAGCTCGATTGCGAAACAAGTTCTTGCAACTTATATTAATCACTTTCGAGTCTTCCTGGAACCAACCAGTACTGGTGTCATATAAAGAAACATGGTCGTGACCCGAGTATGGCTCGAACCCATGATCTCTGGGTTGAGAGGCAGACACCTTAACCACTAGGCCACCGCTCCCCATTAAAAAACAATTAGACTGTGATATTTGAAAAGTCTATTTAAATCAAAAGATTTGTTGTTTTTTTTACAAGTTTGGAGTAACCTGATTTTTGATAGAATCTAAACAGAAATTAAAAAATGGCCCAATGGAAGGGTTTTTTTTTTCATTTAGTATTCTGTTGAAAATGTAGTCAGAAATTTGAATTTTTAAATAGTTCTTCAATTAAGTGGAAGTAGCCGTGATAGCAGTTATATAATATATAATTGCAATATTTTTGTATCAGTTCTAATCAGTATCATTTCAGAATACAAGAACATATAATATTGACAAAGTTTGTTTTTTAACAGACTATTTTTTCATAGCTTTGTTTTTCAAGAAAAGAACTACTTTCATCACTCATGTCTCATATTCATGCGCCTTGCTTAGCATGGCTATATAATATCAATAACACAAAATAGACTAGGTCTTGCCTCCTATGTCTTTACAAATTGCAAAATCAATTAATATCAACAAGTGGATTTCAATTAAACTTATTGCTAAAGCTTTATATGTATGTCACACTCTTTTATAAGTTATTATTAATAAATTTTAGTAATTTACAATATTCCTCTGTTAACATGTTATACAGAAAAACACATTAAAGTTTTGTTAAGATTTTTGTGTTAAGTTACAGTCTTATACCATACCAATGTAGTATAACTAGACATTTTACTGCTGGTTTGGTAGGAGAAGGGGACCGTTCCTTCACATAATAATGGACAGTTTTAAATATGGAATAACAGGATCCTACCCTTTTACGCTTGTTATAATTTGTTCAGTATACATATTGTTTTACTTTACCATCATTATTATGGAGTATTATAAAAATTTGCAGGTTTTGAAATAAAAATTTGCAGGTTTAAAATAAATGTTCATACGTTTCAAAAGTTGTAAATGTAAAACAAAATAGCAGCAACATTTTAATCTTTACATCACATCTGATAAGATATAAAAATGTGTTTTTCTGTATTAAAAAAAATCACTCCTGACCAACTGTGGTGATGGTAGCTTTTGTCATGTTGTCACATGCGCCCACAAATCTTTTCAGCTTGTTACAACGGCAAATTATGAGCTTGATCACATCCGTACTGACCTAAATACCAAACAGAGTGAGCTCACCATAGCAACTGCAGATATCATGAATCTAAAGGTAACAGTGTGTGAAATAATCTTGTAGTCAAATGGTAAACAGGGTTTATACTTGAGGAGGGTTTTTTCTCTTAGCTTACCTCAGCACAAAGTGCTCCAAGTTGAGCTTTTGTGATAATGTGATGTGTTTCCGTTGTCTGTTGTTTGTCCTTATCAACAATTTCTTTAAACAACATTTTTTCCTAAGGCACAAAGTGAATATTAACCAAACTTCACAGAAATTATCCTCTATGGTCATATAATAAAGTTATTAAAATAGTTTCTGTCTGGTACATAAATACTGGTAAGGCAAAAGACCTAAAAATAGACTTGAAAAATGAAATTTTTAAAAGTCTTTTATGACCAGAGGTAAGATATTTAGCATGTAGCATCATTTTGTGATCCTCTACAAAAACAGTATAAATCATAACTCTAGGGTCAAAACTGGTTAAAATATGACCTCTACATATAAGATGTGTGACCTTCTCTATTAATGACATTCTCTATTAAAGTATTTTAGGTGAGCGATATAGGGGCATCATGGGCTTCTTGTTTTTATGAGCCTAGTTTTTTATATAAATGATGTAATGGCCATATGACATTAAATTCAAATGTTTCCTGAAATCTATAAAAAAAAAAAGAATGTTAAAAAAGAAACAAAATAAAACTTGTGAAGTTATTGTATCAAGATGAACTGATCTTTGAAGAACTACCACTGTGTCAGTTTTGATATACTCAGTAAATAACTCTTACAAACCCTGTTTAGGTGTGGTTCTTCTTTTAGTAAGCTAAATATCAATCAAAATGATGTAAAAAAAAATGGATGTAAAAAAAGATGTAAAATGTAGCATTGGCTTATTGGTGAGTAACTATGGTAATGTTTGGTTGAGGGTTTTGTCTTTCTTCATTTCTATTTATTTAATTATACTCTCTATTCTTTAGGTAACATGACCCACTAATAACCTGCTATTAAAAAGAAATATATCTGAAAATATAAAATTGTCAAATGAAATTTTTTTACTATGCTTTCTAATGGTATCAATATGCACTTTAATATATGTAAATTGTAATTTGCAATGCTGTATGCTTATGTTTTATTGACTTCTTTTTGCAAATTTCAATGAAGCATCATTTAGTTGCATTTCATTTTCATTTAAATCATTTATTTATTGTCATGCCATGTACATGTGTTAGAAAAGAAATTAATCATTGTGTATTTTATAGTTTTATTTACATGATAAGAACAAACTTGAAATAATCTATTGTACATACAGTGCATCCTGAAAATTTGACCCTCTTTTAGAGCTTTTACAACAGCAGTTTTGGTTCTTCACAATGAAAGACTCTGCACAATAAAATACAACTATCTAGAACAACACATCATCATCAACCAATATCTTAATGTCTAAAAAGATTGTTGCTCTTCAGAGGTTGAATTTTAACTTTATGTATAATTCTAATCACTTCTATATTTTGAAAATACAACCACCAAAAATAATAGAAACTTCAGAATACTGGTTACATGTAGGCAAGTGGAATATGAGCATCATAATAATAATAATAAAAAATTCATGTATAGTTTGTCAGTAATTATGTTCTGAGCTTTGAACTTGATCAGTGATAAAGAGCCTGAAGTATGTGGAAGCTTTCCTCCTATTTCTTGATTCTTAAGAAGTTATTCCATAGCTATTCTTGAAGAAGGTTTACCTATTTTTCTTTGCCACCTTTAGATAGGAGTCCATTTATTTAAAAATATTATGTTGTGAAGTGAACATTATAAGAAAGTAATTCACATATTATAAATGACATTTACAATCCACGTAAATTACCAAAAAGAGGTTTAAAATATGCAAAAATATCCATTACTGCATTAGTTACAAAGTAGAAATATGGTGGTAAGAACTGCAAAATCAGTCATTTATCCCACATAACATGTAAATTATTACTTGAAAATTGAAACTTCTTACTTTCTTAAAGTCTTAGTCCATTTTTCTCCAGTTTGATTTTTTTATCAAGTCTTGAAATATTCTGGAGTCATGCAGCTAAATAATCAAAGTTACAATGCACTAATAAACACAGTAAGCCTAGAAATTATTAATTAATAACAGATTCATTGATGTTATTAATTCACTACAATTTATCATTTTATAGAAAGAGGCAGAGAAGATGGAACTAGATGAGAAGAAGTTGTCAGAATGTGAGAAACAAATTAGAGAACTCAGTAAGTTTCCTTGTGTTAAAATAACAAAAGTCCTGTTAACATTAGAGATTTATTTGTATTGATAAAGCCAAGAACTTGTTACCACTTTATAGATTATATATTACCAAAAGTACAACTGTATAATAACATAATAATAAATCTTGTTATCACTTAAACCATGACACAGGAGTGTTATAAACCCATATAATAAAAACCATATTACACTTAGTCTAGTGTAATAAGACTTTGCCATTTACTTCTATATTAACTTTTATTCTGATTGAATTTTGCTGAGTCAATTATTTCTCACTGCTGATTCAGAAAATTTTGAAATTGAGGGATAAGTAAAAAAATTAGGAATTACAAAATGTACACATAATTAATCAAGGAAAGACAGGGAGGTTTACTGACTGCCGATATTTGACCAAAATGTGTCAGAATCAGCATAATAAACTGAAAAACAAACAAACATAAGATTGACAGGTGTTTCTGTGTATGTATATGTTATAAATGGTTAATTTTTTTTTCAGAACAAGAAGTTCAGGACAGAAATGAGGAGAAGAATGAGCTTGCCAAAGCTCTAACAAGATCATACGAGGAGCTACAGAAACTACGTACAGAATCTGCCCAGGTAATAGTGCTTCAAAATCTATCCATTTTGTGTGCTGTTTTAAGTCTGATTTCAGGTTAAGTGTTTAAACACTTTGAACTCAAACCAGGCTTAAAAATAGCACCAAAAATACAACTTTGAATATAATTCTGATTATAGTTCATTATATTTTTTTTGCATATCTTTCCATTTTAGGTGCTCCATTTTATCTATGTTAGAAGTTCGAAATTTGTGTTCCCGATCTTTTTTGAACCTCAGTTGATTTATTCTAAATGACATATAATTGATATATTACATTGTATTACAGGAACAGGAACGTTTGACAATGGACAGAATGCAGTTAGAAAATACACTCAGGGACATGCAAGATCAATTAGAACATGCTAAAAAGGTAAAAGCTCAATTTTTTCATCATCCATTTTATGATACTCATTTTCAGCAGATTATGCAGAGAATTCCCCACTGAAAAATTAAATATTTATTTTACTGTCTATGACTTTGACTTCTTACCTTACCTTACTTGTTGACATTGAAATAATTGTGCAGGAAAAAAATTGACAGAGTTTGTGTAAGGCAAATAGACTTTAAAGTGTTAATTTAATGACATTATTTTAAATGAAAAGTTATAATGAACATGAAGCAGTCAGTTGTTTTAGACATTGATCTTCATTTTTTTACCCATAATAAAATTGTATCCCTTAGCTTAAAATAAGATGTTTTGGTAAGGCAACTGGACTGTATATCCATTAAGGTATTAGGAAAACAACACCAATAAGTTATGTTCACAACGCAACATAATAATATTATATGTTCATATTCAATAATATTTGTATTATCAGGAAATTCAGCAGATGCAGAAACGTTCAAGCTCTCAGATAACAGAGTTACAGGCCCTGGCTGAGGACCAGTTTAATCGTGCCAATAAACTCACCGATGAACTTGCAAAACTTAGAACTAAAAAGGTTTGTTACAATTCTTTACTGGTACATTTCCAATTTTAGAGGACTATGACTGAAGTTTTATGTATTTGTGAACAACATGCATAGTATTGTATTAATTTAAGATAATTGTAATAGAAAAATAATGGAAAAAGCATTTTTATTAAGGTAACATTCTTTAGATATAGGACTGCTGTTATATTGTTAGTAATTTAGTTAAGCATTAAACTTTTTTGTGGTCAAACAAACTATAAACAATAAAAACTTGTACCAGCTTTTAAGTTACTGACCAAGATAGATCCTTTTTCTCATAAAATGTTACAAAGCAGTAATGATGTAAAGTAGAAGTAAATGAAGTAGTTATATATGAAGTAGTCATTATTATGTGAAGTAGAAATGCTTGTTTTTGTATCCAATTGTTGCCAGTTTATTAATTACTCTGCAGAAGTTTTATACACTTAACATAAAACTGTAGTAATGTATTTAAAATAAATTTAATTTTATGCATTATATACATTATAGTTATACATCAATACTGACATAAAAATATCATTGTTTTAAAAGAAAGTTTCAGAAGCTCAACAAATAAAAAAAAATCAAATCCCCATATAGTTCACCTTACTTCTTACCAATATAAATTGGCATAGAAATCAAACGGCATAGCATATTTGTTTAATAAGCTTGACGCCTCATTTCTATCATTTCACAATGATATAATTGTATACATTATTGTATACTTTGTGTACACCCCAACATTTTCTAGATAGATAACAGAGGGATCAGATCAAAACATCTTGATGCTGGTCCCTTAATTTGATTTTGTTTGTGAAGTTATTCAGTAAGAGGAAAATGTTATAGTCTGAGGGCTGGATAACTGTGTGTATCAATGCTAATGAATCATTTGATGTTTGTGAATTATCTACAAAGATAATATGGATGAATTTTAGGTCATTACACACTGTTGGCCCTATTATATTATCATACGCTGTCTTAATTGTGCATACATTGTTCTACTTATGTTCTATA